>NC_037684.1:45639732-45753380 GCF_003255815.1 Theropithecus gelada | reverse complement strand
TGGGATAACAGGAGGGGGAAGATGGGATGACAGGAGGGGGAAGATGGGATGACTGGAGGGGTAAGATGGGATGACTGGAGGGGTAAGATGGGATGACTGGAGGGGGAAGATGGGATGACAGGAGGGGGAAGATGGGATGACAGGAGGGGGAAGATGGGATGACTGGAGGGGGAAGATGGGATGACTGGAGAGGGGAAGATGGGATAACAGGAGGGGGAAGATGGGATGACAGGAGGGGGAAGATGGGATGACTGGAGAGGTGAAGATGGGATGACAGGAAGGGGAAGATGGGATGACAGGAGGGGGAAGATGGGATGACTGGAGAGGGGAAGATGGGATGACAGGAGGGGGAAGATGGGATGAAGATGGGATGACTGGAGGGGAAAGATGGGATGACAGGAGGGGGAAGATGGGATGACTGGAGAGGGGAAGATGGGCTAACAAGAGAGGGGAAGCAGGCTTTCTAGCTCAGAGCTCAGAAGATTCCCTGTTCTTTAGGTCCCTTGAGATTGATCAGGAATCTTCTTGGCCACGGCAAAGCCACCAGAAGGGCAGGAATTCCACACAGAAGGCATGACAGAGGCAAATATGCCAAGATTGAAAGTGCATGGAATTCTGGGAGCAAAAAATGCCAGCCAAGGGAGGGCAGGAGATGAGACTGGAGAGTAGGCAGGAAGGCAGAGCGCCAGGTCTGCCTGTGTTTGTTATTCTCTGGTGGAAGGGGTCAGTAGCGGACTCAGCTTCCATTGCCCCGCCTCAAAACAACCGTGAGGTGCACTCTTGTGATTGTCTCTAACGTTACAGAAGAGGGGACTGAGGATCAATTTAAGCGATGCCCAAGGGCACAGAAAAGAGAAGATAGGGCTGCAGTGAAATCAGGACCTTCGTTTGTGTTCCTTATACCATCCCATCCTCTGTCCCTCGTAAATGTCACCGAGCCACCCAGACGCTACTGCTGTGCCCTTGGTTGCTCTCGGCCCACAGAAGTTTTGACAGGAGCTGTGGCTCTCCAAGCCACAAGTTCTCTGTGGCTCTTTCAATTTCGATTAATCAACATGAAATAACATTTAACACTCAGTTACTCATTTGTGCAAACCATATTTCAAGTGCCCAGTGGCCCTGTGTGGTTAGTGATCACCATATTGGACAGCACAGATATAGGACAGTTCAGATATAGGACAGTTCCCTCATCACAGCGAGTTCTGCTGGACAGCGCTGGTGTAGATTCACCAAACTTGGGAGCAGAAATCTCTGTTCTTTGCCGAGCTTCGGGAAACTGTTAGACATGAAAAGAAGAAAAGAAAAGAAAGCTCAGCTCTTCTTCACAACGGGCTGTCCCTCACAATGTGGGAATGTGTCACCACCCCTCAGTGCAGTGAGCGAGGGAGAAGAGGCACAAAATGGGGCTGAGGTGGGGACTTCGTGTTTTCCCCAATATTACTAAGCAACCGAGTCCTAAAATCTCCAAAGCCAGCCACAGAACTTTGTTTACCAGGAAGAAAACACTTGAAAAGGAGAATATTTGGCGGAAATGCACTTGGGATTAACAGGTCCCCCCTCCCTTTCTTTTTCTTTTAATGCTGTTTTGTTTTTCTTCTGGGTTGTTCAAGGTACTGACCTAGCACTCAGCCCCTTTTGCCAAGAAACTCTTTCCCTGCCTAATTAGCCTGCGGTATTGTTCCTGGGTTCTGGGAAGGGAGGGGAGGGGAGGGTGGAGGGGAGGAGGGCAGGGCTGGGCAGGGCCAATGAGGAGCCTCAAAGAAGCTGGAGGGAGGGGGCGCTGGGGCTGGTCATTAGATACTGAGGTCTTGAAAATCCCTCTGTAATTAATTTTCTCCTGCATTCATTAGAGAAATGTTGGAACTGGTGGAAGAGGGAGGGATTTGTTGCCCCTGGGCTGCTTTTCAGGGAGACTTAAGGGAAGGATGGTAATCTGTTGGAGAGTTGGACTGAGGACGCTGTGGCCAGGGTTTGCAGGAGACTCTCCTGCCCATGGTAGGAGAATACCACTCAAAACGGGCTACAGGGAGGCACGGGGTTCATTTCAACTCGAGCTGGGTAATGGTACACGACTCTTCAGAAACCTGGAGTGTCTGTGGGTGTGAGTGTGTGAGAATGTGTGTGCTTATATGTGTGCGTGTGTACACACCCCCCCCCCCCCCCCCCCCACATACACACACAAATCACTGCTTCCCAAATATTCACCCATGGATGCTGGATATACAGATTTAGGACTCTGTCTCTCAAGAGCTGCTTCTCTCCTCTTCCTTGTCCCCAATCTTACAAACATAGTCGCCTTAAATGTAGATTAGAGCGTTGCCTGCTTGCATTCCCTCAAACAATTCCATTTTGGTCTGAACAGATGTGATCATTTTCCCCGTGCTTTTTCTCAATTATTAAGAATTCGTTGTGATTACTCTCTTACAATTGACTTTCTAGCACTGTGGAAAAGAGTCCTGAGAAGATTCCAATAAATGCTTCTAGAACCTGCCAGCCCACAGATGTCGTATCCTGAGTCCCCGTGTGTTAACCATGACATTTGGAGGCTGAAAGTCAGTACACATTGAGAATTCAATGCCGATTCCCTGGTCCTGTTGGCCACTTTTATGGAAATTAGAGTTGAGCCCCATGTTTTCTAGATTCGGGTCCTGTATGGATTTTATCAATTTGACCAGTGGCTTAGTGGTTTTTTTAAGTGGTGGTCCACATCTGACAAGCAGTAATATCATATCTTTAAGCTTGTCTCCAAGGCTAGCACCTTCCATTTACTAATTCAGTGAAGTTCTGTCCAAAGAGGGAGGCTCAGCCTATTTGATCCTGCTACTATTTTCTAAGTGGTCAAACCAGTGAATCACAGGTATGGGTTTAAGCTCTGGGATCAAATGGTGTCCTCTTCACTGACTGTTAACTAAAATTAATAGATCTTCCGTAGAAAGAGGTCATACGGGATGGATAGGCTTGTTAATGGAATCGAAGATGGCTAGTTCACCTGGGATCAGTACTTTGGCTCCAGCTCTCTTCTGCTATTGGCTGGGCCCAGGCAACTTGGGAGGCTAAGTCAGAAACAGCAACGCTGGGCCTCTAAACACAGAGGCACAGCTCCCAGACACTCCATCTGCAATCCCTGTTGCCTGGTGAATGCCCTGCTTCCCTAAACCTTTTAGGCTGAGGGTGTCCTTGGTAGGACAAAGGCTCTGAGGACCACCTTCCCAGCTCTACCCACTGGCCATCACCAAGTCCTCCAGCAGTGGGAAGAATCTGACCCATTCCGCTTGGGCCACATGGCTCTTATTTCCTTTGATGGAGGGATTAGAGGAGAGAGGACACAAAATAAATGAGAAGAATGTGGGGTGCATGCCCCTGGTAGGAAATGGGACTGGGAATGCGGGTGATAAGAACAAGATGGAATCTACTATCAGTGCCCCTGGGAAGCTGTCCGTGCCCTCTCTCTTCTCTGGCTCATCCCTACTGCATTCTTCCCAGCAGCTGTTTCAACTCTTCTCCTTCCTCAGGCCTCCACATCCACCCCCATCATTCACAGAAGATGACTTCACCTCCAGCTCACTGAAAGGACTGAGCCATTGGTCTATACTGACTCCAAGTGGCCTACAAGTCTGGCTATGCCATTGGAAAGACCTGGGTTTCAATCTACCTTCTGGCATTTTTTATAGTGGTTTATGGGCAATTTAATTAACCTCTCTTGGGCTCAGTTTCCTCACATATAAAATGGGGCTGTTGTGAGGATTAAACAGTGCAGAGAACTTACATGTAAACAAAAAGTAAGATTAACCATTCATTGTTACTACTACTAATGATTGTTGTTATAATACTGCTACTATAGCCACCACCACCTGTAGCATTCACTCCGTCCAAGTGCAGCCTCACTTTCTTCCAGAGTCCTACCTCTTGTCTAAGGCTGGCCTCCCCACTGGAGCAGAAACCATCTGTTCCTACCTTACTCCACATGGTTATCTCCAGCACCTTCACACCCCCCCACTTCTTGCCAGTGTCTTCCTCTTGGTGTTCAAATATGTTCAGGTTTCACATTTAACTTCCCAAATGCTTCCCTCTCCCCCTATTTTTTAAAAATTATTCCCTCAAACCACAGTCTCATCTCTTTCCTTCCTTACACTAACAGATTTATCCAAAGAATCATCTGTGCTTATTGACACCACTTCCTTACCGCCCACTCCCTCTTCAACCCACTGAATTTGCCTCTGCCCCACTGCTCTGGTGCAATGGAACTTTCAAAGGTCTTGCTCATCATCCTCTTCCAACCTACTCATTCCTGCAGGAGCGTCTGGCTCTGTTGATCCGGGCAGTCATCCCCAAACCTTCTCCACAGGTGTCCATGAGCCTGTTTCTCCCTGAATCTTCTTTTCTTTTGCACAAGTCTCAGTATCATCGCAGTGTGCCCCCAGTGTCATCTTTTTGACCCTTTCTCTGGATGGTCTCACACCGTCCCTCTTCAGCCATGATTGTTCCCAGGATTCTGCCATCTGCCAAATTCACATCTCCAGCTCTGGCCTCTGCTGTGCTCTAGATTCTCATTGCCAGCTCCTTGCCCTCTTATGCAAGAATATCCTGCTCAGCCCGTCCAGTCCCTATATCTGATACTAAACTGTCAGTCATCTAGTGGGTCTGCTTATTTTTTTCTCCATCACTCATCCTGTAATCATTGGTCTTGTTGAACCCACCTTCGAATTTGTCCTTTGATCTAGTACTTTGCCTTCCCATGAGTTCTCTGCCTTTGGAAGTCCCTGCCTCCTGCTTGGATAGTTGATATGGCCTCTGAATGGCTCTCTTTGGTCCAGCCTCCTTTTGCCCCTGGTTTCTGTGTCCCATGGACAGCAGGGTGATCTAAACTGAGAGTGATCATGTAATTTTTCATCTAAATGAAAGTGCTTTTATGAGTGGATGGGGATTCCATTGATAATTATGCCAGGGGATTATCCTGGGCAGACAGAGATGTGCGTTCACTGTGTTAAAATGACGTTCTGATTATGTCATTTCCTGATCTGAGAATCTTATGTGCCCCTCCCCCATGATAACATGTAATCTTGCTCATGTTTGTAATTCCAGTGATTTGGGAAAGCCGAGGCAGGAGGATCATTTGAGGCCAGGAGTTTGAGACCAGCTTGGGCAATATAGTGAGACCTCTGTCTCTATAAAAATAAAAAAGCTTATCCCGGCATGTTGGTACATGCCTATGCTCAGGAGGCTGAGGCAGGAGGACGACTTGAGCCCAGGAGGTGGAGGCTGCAGTGAGCTACGGTTGCACCACTCCTGCCTGGGCAACAGAATGAGACTGAGTCAAAACAAAACAAAACAAAACAAAAAAGAAACCATGTAATCTCAGCACTGCATCTGTGGCTCTGTCATAATCTGGCCTCCTTCAGTTCTTTGAGGAGGGTGTGAGACCACCCAGGGAGAGGGTCAAAAAGATGACACTGGGGGCACACTGAGATGATACTGAGACTTGCACAAAAGAAAAGAAGATTCAGGAAGAAACAGGCTCATGGACACCTGTGGAGAAAGTTTGGGGATGACTGCCCAGATCAACAGAGCCAGACACTCCTGCAGGAATGAGTAGGTTGGAAGAGGATGATGAGCAAGACCTTTGAAAGTTCCATTGCACCAGAGCAGTGGGGCAGAGGCAAATTCAGTGGGTTGAAATTCAGTGGGTTGAACCTCACTCACTCTGGGCTCTCTCTGCACCTGACGGTCCTTAATGCTTCATCATTTCCTGAAATGCTTTGTCCCCTCCTGTCTTCAGCCTGTGCTCTCATGGTTCCCTCCCAGAAGCCCCGGCTGTATCTCCATCCTTGCCCTTCAAGGCTCAGCTCACATGCCACCTCTTCCCTGAAGCCTTTACTAATACTGGCTGTTCGAATGAATTTTTTTACTCTTCTCTGTTCTGGCAGCACCTTTCACAATGTACCCAATATTCTGAGTTATCTGTGTACACAGATGTTTTCCCTGAAGACCCAGCGCTTGGGGGACAGGGCTGGGTAACATCCTTCTCTGCAACTCTGAGAGCTATTAACATGGTTTCTTGCTTCATGAATGAAGTGGGGATGGAATGTTCTAAGCACCTTCCCTGTGCTGAGTGATCACATGGCCCCTGTTCCAGCTTCACAGCCCTGCATGATGGAGATCATATATATGCTTCCCACTCCCACCCTGCTCCTTTTATTTATTTATTTGTTATTTTTTTGTTTTCTTTTGTTTTGTTTGCGGCGGAGTCTCGCTCTGCGCCCAGGCTGGAGTGCAGTGGTGTGATCTCGGCTCACTGCAACCTCTGCCTCCCAGGTTGAAGAGATTCTCCTGCCTCAGCCTCCTGAGTAGCTGGGCTTACAGACATCTGCCACAATGCCCAGCTAATCTATGTATTTTTAGTAGAGACAGGGTTTCACCATGTTGGTCAGGCTGGTCTCGAACTCTTGACCTCAGGCAATCCACCAACCTCAGCCTCCCAAAGTGTGGGGATTACAGACTTGAGCCACCGTGCCCGGCCATCCTTTCTTCCTTCAAATAGAAGAAAGATAAGCCTGGAGAGATGAAGTAATCCACATAGTTGGGGAGTGACAGAAATGCTTTTCAAACTGAATCTTGTCTTCTACTGAGAAAATGCCTACCATGTGGGATCATGAATGACTTCTAATCCTATGGCCTTCCCATCCACCGTGTTGCCCCTAATGATTGTTTATTGAACAAGATTTCATAAAAAGATGGCACGGGACAGTGAAATTCACAATGGGCTCTCAACGTGGTCTTCCTCCAGCAAAACAATCCCCAAACATTTCTATTCAGGGGAAATTAGAGTAAAATATCAATTGAGGTCAATATTGAGCAGAAAAGTAAGTCATAGAGCAGCTGCCTAACAGAGATTGTAGGTGGAGGTGAGGGTTGGGTATAAATATTTTCTGCCTTGGTTATGGTGTGAGAGAGATTTCTTTTTAAGCAAAATGACCTATTGGAACTTTCAATTTTTAAGATGCAAAATCTCCTTGTTCTCTTCTCTTTCCTCATCACTGTTTAACTAACAGGATGGCTGGGTCCCTAAGGAAAGTTGACCATCGCCAGTGCCTGCTTCTTGGGTGCAATAGAAAGTATGACAGTAAGATAAAACCAGTCAGGGGAATCAAACCCGAAAGCCAGAAGAGGTCATTGGGAGGACCCTTGAATGAATGACTTTTCTTGCCACGTGAGTCATTTTCACTTGGTGGTTCTCAACTGTGCATTTGATGTGTTTGTACGGAAAAGTGACAAGGAAATAGAGGCCCTTGGAATGCCACTGTCGTCCTATAACTCCCTCACTCACCATCTGATATATGGGCTGCTCTGAGATGTCATTTCTGCCTCCTGGACAAGGCCCCAATGTCTAAAATGGTTTAAACAAGGGGAAACGTACAAAAAGAATTGGAGCAGGAAAGGAAAGGTGGAGAAGGCAGAAAGGCTCCCTACCTATACCGGGTAATGACCTGTGCATGTATTAAGGTGAGTGATATAAGACTCCACTCTCAACAAGGGAACTTCCAAAGCTTTGTGTCATACACATATACTTATTGTTTACATAAGTTTATGGTGCATCTTTGCTGTGAGGGTTCTGTTTGTCTAATACAAAACTTTCCCCACCAAAAAACCATCTTATGGACCCCTCGGAGCAATGCCTGGGATGCAGCACATTACAGTTCATCCTTTGTCTCTCTCCTTCTCCTCCTCTGGAACACAGTGGCCAGAAGGAAGATGGAACCACAAACCCAGGAATCTGAAAATCTCATTGTTGGTACTGTGCTGAACCCCTGTCAACTCCAGTGGGGATGGCACCAGGTTCAGGAGGCTGGAGACGAGACCCAGAGCCAGCAGATGAGACATGGGCTGGGGGCTTACATACAGGGGAGAGAGTCCAGTGGTGGCGGGCTGGGCAGGAGCTACTTGCAAAGAGCATGCAGTTTATGTAACATTTTCACTTAGCACCCTTCCCCTGACAGTCTCCACCTGGCAACCTTTACTGGACTCCCAAACAAAGAGCCTTGATCCCTGCATGGCCCATGTTTCGCAGGAAGGGCTGGGCATTCTGATGTTCCTCATAGATAAAAAATGAATCTCTGCGTTGGCTCCTCCCAGATTCCTTAGCTTGGAACTCTGAAAACACAGTCAGGTGCATCTGCCATACAGCGTTGTTCTCAGGGTATGCTTAAGTTATTGCTATCAGGTGCATTTACCATACAGTTGGTAGAGAGGGGAGATCTCGAACTAGCCACCAACTGTTCCAAGTCTCTGCAGCTCCTTTCAGTCATCAACTCCTATTACGCCAGATGGGATAAGGGCTGCAGTGGGTGGTGGCAAAAAAGGTACTTGGAGAGGGCACTGATGCACAAGAAGAGGGAGGAGCCATACAAAGAGGCGAATACAGATCAGCCTGGGAGTTGTGACCTGTTCGGTTTCCCACCGGGGCCGGTTCACCCCTCCTGAGGCAACCTGGTGGTCTCGTGCTCTCGGAAGGTCACCATATTGATGTTGATGGTGAATTTAGTGCAGATGCCTGATCAGCCCAGAACTCCTGGACCCAAATATCCTCTTATCTTAGGCACATGGGAATGAAATAATGTCTTTTGCACCAACTTGGATGGAGTTGGAGGCCATTATTCTATGTGAAGTAACTCAGGAATGGAAAACCAAATATTGTACTTTCTCACTTATAAGTGGGACTTAAGCTATGAGGATGCAAAGGCATGAGTGATATAATGGACTTTGGGGACTTGGGGTGGGGAGAAGGTTGGGAGGGGGTTAGGGATAAAATACTGCATATTGGGTACACTGTTTGGATGACGGGTGCACTAAAATCTCAGAAATCACCACTAAAGAACTTATCCATGTAACCAAAAGCCATCTATACCCCCAAAACTATTGAAATAATAAAAACGAAAAAAAAAAAAAACCCAAAGAGGTGAATAAACAAAGCCTAGGAGAAGTACCCTGGCTGATTGCTTCTCAGTACATTTCAGACTGACTGACTCACTAGGAATGTGGGGACAAGAACCTTACCCCACCCTTCTAGAAGTCTCCCCAACTATACTTGTTTGAGATTATACATAATATGGGCCAGGAGAGATTCAAATCATCTAGACCAGGTGTCAGCAAACTAAGACCAAGGCTAAAACTGACTTGCTGCCTATATATATATTATATACTATAATATATAAAATATAATATATATTATATATTATATAAGTATTATATATAATATATTATATATAGAAATATATAAATTTTGGCCGGGCGCGGTGGCTCAAGCCTGTAATCCCAGCACTTTGGGAGGCCGAGATGGGTGGATCACGAGGTCAGGAGATCGAGACCATCCTGGCTAACACGGTGAAACCCCGTCTCTACTAAGAAATACAAAAAATAGCCGGGCGAGGTGGTGGGCGCCTGTAGTCCCAGCTACTCGGGAGGCTGAGGCCGGAGAATGGCGTGAACCCGGGAGGCGGAGCTTGCAGTGAGCTGAGATCCGGCCACTGCACTCCAGCTCTGGGCTACAGAGCGAGACTCCGTCTCAAAAAAAAAAAAAAAAAAAGAAATATATAAATTTTATAAATATATACAATTATATACAATATATGTAAAATACAATATATAATATATAAATATATATTTATAAAAACATATAAACAAAATATTATATAAACATATAATATAATTATAATTATATTATATTATTAAAATATTATTTAAAATAATATATTATATATAATATTATATAATATATAATATATTATATAATAAATATAAAAATATATAAATTATATATATATAATTCTATTAGAACACAGCCATGCCCATTGGCTGCCATATTATCTATGGCTGGTTTTGCCATACAACAATAGAGTTGAGAAGTTGCAACAAAGACTGTATGATCGGCAAAGCCTAAAATATCTGCTATCTGGCCCTTTCCAGGAAAACTGTAACCACTGAAAGTTCGCTGTTTCGATTCTGGGCAAGATGCTATGGCAGAAACGGGACCATGATGAACTACTTAGAAAAATACATAAGGCCATGTGAGCTCTTAAACAATTTTTTGGTTATATAATTGTAAAGTAGAAAATAAAGAGCCACCCCTAATTCTATCACCCTGTAGTAAGAACTGTTAATATTTTGCTGTGTTTGCATTCAGCTGTTTCTATGCACATACAAAAATAAAAGTATATATAATTACATAATTAAAATCCTACTATGTTTAGTTTTGTATCTTCTATATGTTTGTGTTTTACAGTTTTTGGCGACCATTTTAAATGTCCTTGAAAATTCCTTGTTAACATGACTTTTAATAACTTTTTAATATATGTCACGACACCATTTGACTTCTAGGTAATTTTTGGTTATTCCTAATTCAAAATATTGTTTGCTATATCAAATAGCATGAACAGAAATTTTTGTCTGATTCTTTGATTATTTCCTTGAGATAGATTCCCAGAAGTGGAATTACTGGGTTAAAGGGTAAGGACAATTTTCAGGGTCTTGATAACATATTGCCAAATTGCTTTCCAGAAAGATTGTACCAATTTATGTTCCCACCAGCAATGTACGAAATTGCCACCTTACCCTACTCTCACCAGCACTGTGCACTATCATTTTAAAAAGTTACCAAATTGATAGGCAAAAATTGCATTTTGTTGTTTTGATTTGAATTTCTTTGATTACTGGTGAGGTTAAACATTTTTTTCATATGTTAAACACTTCTTCGTATGTTTATGGCCAAAGGGAATCTTAATAATGGTCTTCAAGTGTGCAAAGGGGTTATTTGGTAGATTGGGACCAGCTGTTCTCAAAAAGAAACTGGAAACATTTAAACTTCAGCAAGAAAGCAATAGGCCAAAAGTTCTTCAGTGAAAGATGGTCCTAAGAGTGGTCAAACTCTACTGAAACTTATGATACAGCTCAGCATCTCTTTACTCAAGGTGCAAGGAGAACCAAGAAAAATAGTTGTAAATTGCTGGGTGCTTATAAGTGCTAGAGATACTGCTCACATGTACATATGTTTGCATTTAAATGCTCACAAAAGCCCTGTGAGAAACATGAGACTTAGACATAATTTATTATTGATTATCCAAAGTAGGATTGGAATCTTCACCGTAAAATCCTGGATTCATAACCATTCTGCTATACTGCCTCTGAGAGAACAGAAAATGAACTTTTCTGGCTCAAAGGTTTTGCAAATTCTTCATAAAATGAAGGAAACGTGAATTCACCTCCCAACCCCTCAGCATGACATCTTCTCTCCAGCACAAATCACAGCCTAGTTGTTTGCTGCATAAACCTTTTATTGGCTGCCCTTTCCTTAGGACGAGAGCAAAACCTTTGACTTGACCCGTACCATCAGCCTGGACTCTGCTGATTCCTGCCCTCACCTCTAGTTTGCTTCTCTTCAGCCCACCTACTGGACTAGATCCCTATCTATCTCAGGACATCTTGCAAAAGTTGTTCCCTTTGCAGAAACTGTCGCCTTACCACCAGTCTCTAACCACCACATGTGTGCATGCATGCATACACACACAAAAACATACATGGTTCTCTTGATACGTCTTGTATTTCTCCTTCAAAGAAATAATGTGTGATTATTTGATGAATGCCTGTCTCTCCCACTGGGACCATCAGTTTAGAAATGATGTGGATATGCTCACCAAGTTTTTTGCAGAGCTTAGCAGAGTGGGATAGAAGAGGTATGGAACAAGTATTTATTGACTAAATGGACGAATGAGTGAGTGAATGAATATAAGCTCCCTGCTACTATACCTGGGCTGTGCATGTTCTCAGTATTACATCCAACCTGGTCCTGGTTTTTCCCTCTGCCTATCCTATCCCTCTTTTTACCCCTAACCAAACAGCTTTCCTAACCTCTTCAGCCCCTCCGATTGTCAGCTCATTTGGAAGTTCATGGAGGGTAGGAACAGCCTCTCATTTCTTCAGTGGCTGTCTCAGCGTCTAGCAAGGGGCCATGGACTTAGTCAGTACCCAGCGTTTATACTGAGTGAATTCATTTGGACAACTGGTGGCTATCAACCTGCCTCCTTCTTTTTGCAGACCTACGCCGGAGACCTCACCAGGTGCACATATTTCCTGCTGCTGAATGGCTTAGACTGGGATTTGCAAGGAATCACGAAGTTCAAGACCTCTGCCTTTCTTTTAGAAGAAGGCACCAGCTGGTTCTCCAATGTTGAAGGTCTTCTCCAGAGATGTGAGTTCATTCCAGGACCCATGCCAGCATTTAAAAAGTGCTCTGATCCTTTGTTCAGGGCAAGATAATCAGATGGTCAGTACAGAGGACTCCCCATGATACCAATTCTGGCAGTGGTTGGGCAGGGTTTGCTCTTGTGATCAGACACAAGGTGAACCTGGGCAGGGATTTTTGGTTGTTTTTATTTAAGGATATCCCAGACCCTTTAGCAGGTACTCAAAATTAGGTGGATGAATCTATATATTCCTGGGCCACAGGGGCATGCAGAAGGAGTGAAAACACAAGAAGGAAGACATTGTTTTGGCTGCTGACATTTCCTGAGAGAGCTGAGAAGTCCCCTTCATTTCAGGCATGGGACCCAGATGGCTGAGTGATGGGTGAACAGCCCTTTTTCTCCAGCTCTGCATGCCTCATTCCCAACCCTCTATCCTGAGCTCCAGGGAAGGCCCTCATGCGATTTAGCATCAGAGCTCTAATTAGATGACTTTCTAACTCTGGGCACATGTCTGGACCTTCTGGGCCACTGGTGGAGGAATAGAGGAAGAAACCCCAGCCCCTCTGGTGTGTGGTGGTCTGGGCCCCTTCAACTTGGCCACTTCCGTATCCCAACCCCAAGTGCACCTGATCACCATATCCCTGGTACTCCCATGGAATGGCTGTGATGGTACCTGGATCAATGCATACATTTGGGCATCTGCATAGCGCCATATTGTTTTCCGTTTATAACTTATCTATTTTGTTATCCATCTACACACCCGTTAATCACTCACTCATCACAAGGTCTCTGAGACTATACTACATTTTAATTATGTTTCTAGGGATGAACGGTGATACAAACCTGAATGAGACACCTCTGTAGCATTTGGGGCTTCTCTGTACCCATCCTCATTTACTGTCCATGTCAGGGAAGCAGGGACGGTGGTGTGGAGCAGGGACTAGGGCCAGACATCTCTGGGTTGGAATATGGGTCTGCCACCTGCTCTGTGACTCTGCAGCTTAGAGAGGTTAAAGGACATTGAAACATAGAGTTGATAATAGTACCTATGTCATGAGGTTGTAGAGAAACACAGAGAAAGCCATCAGTTAAGTTAATGGTTGGTGTTTTTATTTACAGACCTTAAGGTGTGGGGAGATTACAACTTGCTCAAGGTCTCATAGCTAGAAGATGTCAGAGTGATAACTCAAACCATGTCACGTGACTCTAAGCCCAAAGAGGCCTCTAGAAGGTTGTTTGATCTTCTGAAGGAAGCACAAATCACCATTCCAACATGAAAGATGGAGAAACTTAAGTCCAGAGAGATTTAAAGGACTTGTCAAAGGCAATGAAACAAGTGGTATGTGAGCTTAGGTCTCCTGGCTTCCAGTCCAATGTTCTTTGAATATGATTTTCAGCCACTGGGAAGGCCAAATGGTACATGAGAGTAAGTCACTTAGGATAAAATAAAAGTCCATGCTAAAAATAGCCTTCCACCTTGCAAATGAATGGGATTTCCCTGAAGGAAAGATAGACTGCTGTAGAACACCATAAAGTTAGCTTTCTGAGATCATTTGTCTACCCAGTGTCTACCCAGCTAGTACACAGTGTGCAGCCACTCTGCATGGGAAGTTCTGGGAAGGGTTTCAACCAGCACACTCACTCCTGCTGGTTGTGACCAGCAGGACAATTGCTGAGCCACATTCTGAGCACCTGCACGTGGAAGTGGGATCTTACAGAAATCTAGGGCATAAAGGAGACAGGGATATTAGACCCTGGCTACTTTAACATACTCACTTTACAGATGAGGAAACTGAGGCCCAGGGAGGATAAATGACTTGCTCAAGGTTAGCCAGTTGGTCAATGGCAAAGATTAAACCAGAATCCAGGTCTCCTCTCTCCAGCCAGAGTCTTCAAGTAAAGTCCCTAGGAGGTCAAGCCAACTCTTGCTGCTGCTGCCAGTCTAAGGACAGACGTGGCCACTTTCTCCAAAGTATCTCAGAAAGCTAACTTTATGGCGTTCTACAGAAGTCCTAGCTTTCCTTCAGGGGAACCCTACTCACTTGCAAGATAGAAGGCTATCTTTAGCATGGACTTTTATTTTCTCCTAAGTGACTTACTCTCTCATGTACCGTTTGGCCTTCACAGCAGCTGAAAAGACAGTTCCTAGGAAAATCTAGAACATTTATGCTTATGTGTGTTGCAGTTCTCCTTAGTGAGTAGAAGGGCAGAAGCCCATAGTGGGTGCTGTTTAGACTGGGAGGAGGGAGACGCTGGAGTCAGCCAGGGAGTGAGGACTAGGTATGTTCCTTTCAAGTGGGATTTGTTCAATTGCAAGTGAGAAAAAAGCTAAACTTAAACTAGACTTAAAAAAAAGAAATCCATTGGCTCATTTAAGAACTACCACAACTCCTTCAGGCACAGCTTGATCTAGAGATTTAAATCATGTTAAGTCATTTAAACTACTTTATTTACCTCCATCTGTGGTGGAGACCTTTGGGGTTCATTCTTAAGTAGTTCTTACCTTCTGGGCCACGTTGGACGGCCATATTTCCCTGTCTCTTTGAGGTTAAGCAAGTCACATGACAACTTCTAGCCAATAAAATGAGTGTATTATGTCTCTATTTCCCACTTCAGGAACTCTGAAAGCCACATGTTGAGATGGCCTCATTACAGATGGAGAGCGCCCGAACCCCCAAGTTAAGGAACAGCAGAAGAGAGTTGCCCTGGAAAATCATCTGACCCACATTGGACTTTATGTAGAGGGGGAAATAAACCTTTATTATGTTAAGCTACACAATAATAATAATAATAATAACAATAATTGTGTTTATTTGTTACCTCAGCTTAGCATGGCCTTCCTACCTGACACAACATCTCTGGGTTTTGCTCTTCTCCGCATTGGTTTAATTCTCAGGCAGGTTCTCCCTCTGGGCTCCTGGGCTCACACCCCCATGTCCAGCAGAATGAGCCACTTCTCTAGATTCATGAACCATGAATCTAGAGAGGGCAGCCTGAGGAATGTGCTGACTGGCCAGGCATGGGTCAGGTGCCCTCCAGGGCAAGACTGATACTGGGTTTTCCAGAGAAAAATGGGGACACTGGTATCAGAAGAAAGGTGAGCATCAAGACCAAGATGTCCACACAGGTCTGGTGAGTCCCCTCCTCAGTGATAGTCCCCCTGCACCGCCATGGATGAAGGTTGGCCTTGCAGCTAAAACCCAGGCTCTGGAAGCCCATGCTCTCACCCTGGTTCTCAATCACTTACTATAGGTACCATCTTGAGCACGTAGGTGAAACTCTTTAAGACTCAGTCTTCTCACCTGCAAATAGTAATAATTATGGCACCTGATTGCAATGACCTGAGCAAGGCTAGCTGGCTCTTGAGGGCAGCAGTTGAGCAGGAAGGGGAACTCTACGTGGATTCCTGTGAACCCCAGGAATAAAAGCCTAGGACACACCAAGGCGCCTCTGATGATCACCACTACTACCCTTCTTGAACAGGAAAATATTCTCAAAACAGATCTTCCTTTTGTAAACCTTTGAGCCCAGGGCAGCACAGAAGTTTGCAGGTTTTCAGCTCGTGCTTCTCTTCTCCACGCCTGTCTTTTACACTTAAGGTAACTGCAAAGCAAGATAAGGTTCTAAAGTGAGCACTCTTTGTGGGGTATTATTTATGGGCAGCAAATGGGACAGAGACTATTTCCCCTTCCGGGGGACTCAGGGTCTCTGGTATAAAAATGTAGGACTGGGGTGGTGAGAGTTCAGAGGGTGGAAATGGTGATTGGCTTCTGAATTTGCAGGCACAGCCAGATGGTTCTGATGTCGACATTACCCTTCCCAGGCTCACTGCCATCACTTGTGGGGAAACGCCAACTTGTGTGCATTTTGAGTGTGTCTTTGCAAACATCCTGCAATCACATAAATAACTGGGCTTCATCTGCCCTTCGCCTTCCCATTTTGTACCCACATTTCCCATAGCATTCCACTTCTCCACATTGTCTCGCTGTGGAATTAAAATGCTCCTTTCCAGAGCAGCAATTAGAGAGATTATTTGACCGGACCAAGACTAGGGACTGGTACTTCTTCCAAAAAGACCGGGTGTTTATTATGTACCAGGCACAGGGCTTAGAATTTTGAATGTTTTATCTGATTTAATTCTTCCAAAATTTCAGTGAGGTGAATATCAGTTTCATCTCCATCTTCTGCAGGCAAGGAAGCGGAGACAAAGAGAATTTATAGACGGGAGCCTGAAGCTAGCAAAGAGTGGAGACAGGGCTTCAGTTTAGGCAACTGGAGTCCAGAGCCCCTGTGTGTAGTCCCAAAGCTCTGTCTCCCACATCCTTTCAGAGTGGCTTGGTTACTCTGTCGTGCAAAGGACAAGGCAGAATTTGGGAATCCTCTGAAACTCCCAAATTCTGGTGCTCCTGTAATCATCTCCCAGGAACCCATCCCTCACATTTTGTGGTGAGGAGAATGTGAACTTTGACTTCCCAGACCTGGATAAGAAATCTCCTAGGGTTTTTTTTTTTTTTTTTTTTTTTTGAGTAATTGTGGGAACTGCACAGGTCCTCTGATCTTCCTTATCTTGACTTCCCCTTGGAAACCAGGTGATATGGTTTGGATCTGTGTCCCTGCCCAAATCACATGTCAAATTGTAATCCCCAGTGTTGGAGGTGGGGCCTGGTGGGAGGTAATTGGATCGTGGGGTGGAGTTCTCATGAGTGGTTTAGCACCATCCCCGTGGTGCTGTTCTTATGATACTGAGTGAGTTTTTGTACGATCTGGTTGTTTAAAAGTGTGTAGCACCTCCCTCCTTGCTCTCTCTTCCTCCTGCTCTGGCCGTATCAAATGTTTGCTCCCCCTTTGCTTTCCACCATGATCATAGGTTTCCTGAGGCCACCCCTGAAGCCAAGCAGATGCCAGCATGATACTTCCTGCACTGCCTGTCGAATCGTAAGCCAATTAAACCTCTCTATAAATTACCCAGTATCAGGTATTTCCTTATAGCAATGTGAGAACAGACTAATACAACAGGCATGGCCATCCCTGATAGGGATCTGGCGAGGCTTAAGTGACAGCGTGTGCATGGGTTGCTCAGAGCCCAGCCCACAACTTTCCCCTCCTTCCTCTACCTTTGGACTGAGTGGCAGTGGCAGGGCTGAACACACTCTAGACATCATTGAATCCAGTCTCTAGACCTTAACTCCCTGGGGCATTGCCACCTGGATCTCGTTTCTCTCCCTCTTCCTCCCTTATTTCTTTTCTCTTTGTCATTATTATCATCATGGTCGAGCGTCCTCTTTGAACACCCTTCCTGATGCTGCCAGTATTTGCCAGGGGTTAGCAGGACCTAGATGAGCTGCAGCCCCCCGCCCCCCGCCCCCTGCAGGTGTGCTGGGCAGCACACCACCTAATTTCTCCAACTTCCAATCACGGTGTTTCTCAGCTCTCCTAGAACAGCATTGCTTAAACTTTCATGTTCATAAAATCCCCTGGAAACCATGTAAAAATGCAGATTCCAATCCTGGCTCTGGGGTGGGGCTTGAGAGACTCCACCTCTAATAAGTTTCCAGGTGATGCCAATACTCCTGGTCCACAGAGTGCACGTTGAGTAGCAATGCCCTGGAATATTCTCTCCCATGCGATCTGACACATCTCTCAGGAAAGAGATTCTACAGCTGCTCCACAGTAGTCATTGTGTCTAGAGACTGTTTTGGTCCAATAGACCACTTTAAAAGGGAAATACAGGCCAGGTGTGGTGGCTCACATCTGTAATCCCAGCACTTTGGGAGGCTGAAGCTGGTGTATCACCTGAAAGTTAGGAGTTCGAGACCAGCCTGGCCAACATGGTGAAACCCCGTCTCTAATAAAAATACAAAAAATTAGTAGGGCGTGGTGGCAGGTGCCTGTAATCTCAGCTACTCGGGAGGCTGAGGCAGGAGAATCACTTGAACCCAAGAGGCAGAGGTTGTAGTGAGCCGGGATTGTGCTATTGCACTCCAGCCTGGACAACAGGAGTAAAACTTCGTCTCAAACAATAAACAAATAAAAACAGGCTGGATGCAGTGGCCACGCCTGTAATCCCAACATTTTGGGAGGCCAAGGCAGGTGAATCACCTGAGGTCAGGAGTTCAAGACCAGCTTGGCTAACATGGTGAAACCCCGTTTCTACTAAAAATACAAAAAAAAAAAAAAAGCCAGGCATGGTGGCCCATGCCTGTAATCCCCTACATGGGAGGCTGAGGCAGGAGAATTGCTTGAACCCAGGAGGCAGACTTTACAGTGAGCCGAGATGGTTCCTGTGCACTCCAGCTTGGGCAACAAGAGTGAAACTCCGTCTCTAAATAAATAAATAAAACTAAAAGGGAAATATAAACATGCTTGGGGTGCAGACTTCGAGGCAGGAAGGCCCACATTCCATCTTATTCACCAATTACAACATATATGCTTTGGGGTCAGTGGTTCTAACAGTGTGGTCCCTGGGAGCCACCTGAGTATCACCTGGGAGCTTGCTGAAAAGGCAGACTCTCTGATCCACCTTTAGACTCACTGAATCAGCCACTCTGCAGATGTGTCCAGCAACCTAGCTTTCGTGAGCCTTCCAGGTGTCTGAGAACCACTCCTTGGATAATTCTTAACATAAGGGGTCTCAATTCTGGTGACATGTAAGGGTCACCTGGGGTGAACTTTAAAAACATAGACCAATTATATCAGAATCTCTGGAGTGTAGAGACTGGGCATCCAAAAACAAAAACAACTTTTTGGCAGCCCAGTTTGAGAGCTACTGGTTTCACCTCTCAGATACTATTTGGCCATACCTGAATGGAGATGCGAAATCCTAATGCCAGCACAGTAGAAGGGAAGACACAGGGGTTAGTAGATGAGAAGCACCTGCCAGGGAGGACTTTCCAATAAGAAATAACGCCTGTGAACCTGGCCCCAACTCCATTCAGATGGAGACTTGCTTTTTTCAAAGACGGCACTTGACTCTGACATTAATAATGACAGAGTGAAAAGAAATGAAGGAAGGAGAGGAAGAGGAAGAAACAAGACTGAGTTTGTGGCAATGCCCCAGAGACCCATAATCTCCATTGTTAACCTGCACATAGAGGGAGAGGTATTGTATCTCTTGATCTCTGCCATCTCTGCTTCACCTTCTATTGGGAAGTGGCTGTTGGTTTTCAACTATAAAGTTCCCTTGAGTGTTGACATTCCTAATCTAATGTTTACAAGGCATCTCAAGAAAAAACGTAAAACTGTTAGATCACCTTTCTAGCCCTAGACCACCTACCAAGAACCCGTCCTCTGCTGTGATGTTTTTGCTTTTTTACTTTTGCTGGATGTGTGAGCGTGCAGGGCTAGGGCTTCGGCTTCCTTCCTTCTTTCCTCCTCTTCGTCTCATGTCCACACTCTGCTCTGGAGGAGCCACAGATATCAGGTGTGTGATTCATTCCAAGCTGTCATTTTCAGCAGCGCATTGGCCAGGTCCAGCTTTTCTTTCTTCCTTCTACATCCTCCCCTCGCGGTGGGGATGATGATCGAGGTAATGAAAACCCTCCACAGCCCTCTCTCTTTCCCCAGCTCTCCTCTCCACCACTCAATAGGAGCTTTGTCTTTGCAAAGAGCAAACCTGAAACCCATCCGGCCCCAGAAATTGTTGTCTGCCGGCTCCTGTGCTATTTGGATCCTGACTCTGTTAGAGATCTTGTAATTTAAACTTCAACCTGCTTATTAGAAATTCGAAAGAAATTATCTAATAATATTTAAAATCTCAGGAAAAATAGACAAAGCCTCTTCTCGCCCATCCCCCTTCCTTTGCTTGTCTTGCACCTCTCCTTTTGGGTCACTCCAAGACCCGGGCTCCCTACATGGTGCTGGGAATTGATTCATCTTAAACAAATGTCATGAATCGCTCACCTGTTTCCAGGGTTCTAAGGGCGAGATGTGGCTGGCTGGAGTCCTTTTATTTTGGGGGAGAAACTGAAAGTACAGCAGTACAGCTCTGGTTTTCCTGTCCCCTTGGGTTTTCAGCTGAGAATTTCAGCAGTTTCATCTTCTAGATGCTTGGAACTGTTTATTCTGTGTGGTCAAAATTGAATTATTACTCTGACTAGTGTTGCTGCAAAAACAATGAGCTTTCATCTTCCCCACTTGCCCATTTCCTACTCCCTGACTCTTTGGAGAGCTGGCCTTTGTGAACCCGTGTGTGTGTGTGTGTGTGTGTGTGTGTGTGTGTGTGTGTGTGTGTGTTTAGCAGGGAGTGGATTGAGGGAGCTGCTATTCTTTGTTCATTTCCCCTTGAGATGACAATTCAAATATTGTCATTCCAGGAATGGGCTTGATCCTGCCCTCCTCACCTCTGAGTCAGAAGGTACTTGTGCTGCCTTGAACAAGGAAGGATAGCTTTACTATTATAGGAAGAGTCAAAAGGTCTAGGTCACTGTGGCTCTGCCCAGGCTTGCTGTGTGGCCTTGAGAGAGTGGCCTCCACCCTCTGGGTTTATGTTCTTTTTTTTATGGTAAAGGGAGTTTGACCACTACAGCCCATTCCATCTCCAAAAGCCTGCATTTCCACACTAGTGAGCATCTCCAGAGTGGCGAACAACTTGCGTTTCCAGAGTCAGTGCCTAGACCCCTTGGCCCTTCTTCCCCAAATCTCGGATCCACTTTTCTAAGCTCTTCCATTAAGCTTCATCTCTTATATGAGGAGTAGAGGGGAGATCTAGAGATGGCAATGGGTTTGGATGTATAAAGGATAGTTAGTTCTCTAGGCAGGTGGATCTCCAAGAATGGGACAGGACCAGCAGGATTTGCATCACTGGGGAACT
Organism: Theropithecus gelada; assembly: GCF_003255815.1. Lineage (NCBI taxonomy): Eukaryota > Metazoa > Chordata > Mammalia > Primates > Cercopithecidae > Theropithecus > Theropithecus gelada. The sequence continues at coordinate 45,732,338 of NC_037684.1, read as the reverse complement.
TGTTGTAAATGCAAATTCTTGGGTGAATAAGACATCTCAGGAATGGGTCCCAAGAGTCCAGGTTTTAACAAGCCCTTTAGGTGACTCTAATCGATGTTCAAGTCTCAAGCCCACTGTTCTGGGCTCAGTCTGGAGAGGTCAGCAAGACAATATAGACACAACCTGCATCTTTTTTGGTCCATTACATATTGGGTCCTTTGTTCTCCCATGGACAGGAGCAGGGCCATATCCTTCTGGAGAGGTCTGACATTCTCTGCATGAGCTTAGGCTCTCTAAAAATCTTTTTTTCTTTTTCCTGGAAAAGTCGACTTCTCTCCACTCTGAGTGTGGCAGCCAGATTGTTTGGATTTGGGAAAATGGCTAAAAGTAGAAATACAAGAAAATAGATCAAATGAAGAAAATATAGTTTTTCACTTGGGCCACATATTCAACATCAAGTGACAACTTAGTGGCAATAGTCATTATTATTCCTCTAACATGTATTACCTGAGAAACCACAAGGCATAGCTGAACTGCAAGGCAAGTAGGTGCAGAAAAAGACATGCCATCTGATCCACAGTTCAATGCTGGGGCAACCTGACTCTGTTTCTGGCAGTGAGATGACATATGCCAGGAAGTTCCCTTCCTTGACTCAGAGCTAAAAGCTTCTCGCCCAGGAACTGAGCTTCTAAGCAGCTGACTGTTAGGTCCTTAATAAATTTTTTTAAAAACCTATTTATTAAATATTTACCTGCATGTGTCTCAGTACTGAACATTTCTAAAAACAAATAGTCTTTCAAAGCTAATCAGTTTTCTGTGCAATCCAGAAACCACACTCCCAGCTATGTATCTCACTCATGGAACACTGTAGTCCACAGAAAATTCTACATACGAGTGTTTATAGCAGCTTTATTTGTAATTATCCAAAACTAGAAGCAACAACGATGTGTTTCAATAGCTAAATGGGTCAAGACACTTTGATGCATACATATGTTGGAATACTATTCAGTGACACAAAGGCATGAGCTATCAAGGCCTGCAAAAACATGGATGAATCTTAAACACGTATCACTAAGTGAAAGGAACTGGTCTGAAAGGGTACATGCCGTGTGATTCTATATATATGGAAAAGGCAAAAATATACACAGCAAAAAAATCAGCGTTTTCCAGATGTTCTGGAGGGAAGGAGTTGAATAGGTGTTGGGCAGGAGATTTTTTAAGGCAATGGAACTATTCTGTATGATTCTGTGATGGTATAGACAGAACACTATGCATTTGTCAAAATCCACAGAACTTTACGGCACATTACGAATCCTAATGTATGCAATTTAACAAATTGTTGAGGAGGTTGGGAAATCATAGAGTGGAATGGATAATGGGACAAAATAATCTAGATGTATTATAATTGTATGAAACAAGCTAACTGAAGGGGTTGGCGGGAAAAGGTGCTGATCTAAGTAACTTTGAAATGCGGGAGTAAGACTAAAGGCAAAGGAACTGCCTGTAAGCACTTTACTGTAGCTGATAAAGTTGTTTCCCACGGGGTATGGGTCAACAATTCTGATACTGCTGTATGTGTAGACTGCAGTTGAACAGTCCTGCACATGGATGGTGACCGGCGGGAAGCTTGTTTTTCACTGTGGGAGTAGGACTTTAAAGCCCAGCAATGGGAGGAATCTAGGATGATCTATGTGGTAATGGACTAGAGTTGGAAGAATATCAGTGTAAGTTTATGTTTAACTTAATAGAGATACAGATGATTACACATAGAAACATTTGTAAACACGTGTGTGGAGAGACATGGACTAGTCTATGCACATACATTTCCTTGCTTTGTCAGCTAGGAAAGGCTTAGAATTAACCACAACCTAGTCACGGTGAGCACACTGAGATCCCAGATCTTGTTTTCTAGTACTATTCTGCAGTAAGAAGAACTGGAGCTCCTTGAAGAAATAGCTGATTCTAGAGGTGGGGCAGGACATATCCAAGATGAGCCTGGAGCATCGGTAGAGCCAGAAAGTGAGGAAGTGTTCAAAATACAAACAAACAAACAAAATTTCAAAAACTAACACACACAATGATGGGGATAGGTCAAAGGAACACTGGCACCAATGGAAAGAACTCCCAATGGCCAAACCTGGAACAATTTGAACAAGAAAATAAAGTTAACTAGATTATAACACAAAGTATAAAACAAATACCCATGAGTCCATACTGATATAAAGAAACAATTGAATCAATAAATAAGTGGGAGCTAGTAGACAAATCTCCCATGCAGAAGAATTCAAAATAATTTAGGTAGATACTCTGCCCACAAGGAAGTAGGATCTAGTAACATCCTTTCAGAGAGTACAGTATGGAAAGGCTGGGAACCAAGTAATGTTCAGTGGAGAAAGTAAGAAATAACGCTTCAGCCAGGTGTTCAAGGTCAGTATCAGCAGTGATGTCCTGTTTTGTCTGCACTGTTGATACAAGATGATAAGAGTGGCACTATACCTCTCAGATCTTCTTTCCCAAAACTCATTACCCCTGTCTAATGAGAAAGACATCAGACACATCCAAGTTGAGGGACATTCTACAAAAGATTTGACCAGTACTCCTCAAAACTGTCAAGGAAGGTCATGAAAAACAAGTGTGAAAACTGTCGCAGCCAATAAGAGCCTAAGCAGACATGACAGGTAAGTGTAGCGTGGTATCCTGGATGGAATCCTGCAATAGAAAAAGGACATTAAGAAAAAAAACTAAGGGACTCTGCATAATGTATGGACTTTATTTAATAATAATGTATCAATGTTGGTTTCATTAATTGTGACAAATATACCATATTCATGTAAGATATTGACAACAGGGGAACTAGATACATGGGAATTCTCTGCACCAAATTCACAACTTTTCTATAAATCTAAAATTATGCTCAACTTCAAAGTTCATTTTAGAAAAACAAAACAGAGAAGGTTCTTGTCCTTAGAGATTAAAGTCAAGATCAAGGACATTGATAAGGAGTCATAATAAAATACTGAGAACAGATTCAATATTGAACTGTCTGTGAATGAAATAAGTGGTAAAGTGAATATATTTTCAGCCCAGGCAACTCTGTCAGCTCCTGTAAGCTCCATGAAAGCAGGGACTTGCTTAGGCGACATGTTCCTAGCAGGTGAGGGGGTGGAGGAACTTGGGGGTGGTGGAGGGGCTACAGTTTTAAATAGGGTGGTCAAAGAAGATTGGCTAAGAAGGTGATATTTAAACAAAAAACAGAAGGAGGAAGTAAGCCAGGTATCTAGCGGGAGGTGGGGTAGGGAAGGTTGAATTTAGAACTCTGGAAATAAAACCATCATTCATGTAAGGATACCAGGGGGTGGAAAGGCAATACTGCATTTAAACAATAAGTGTTCTGCTGTGTGTGAATGACCATAATTGCAATAGAATTTTAGCAAAGGGAGAAATCAGTGGGGTTTGGAGAGTTAAACAAGGCTTTAGGGTAGGGACGCTGAGGTTGCACTGGGATTGGAGGAATGGGAGGAGGCTGGAGCAATACTCTGTCTGAAGGCGCTGAGCATGCAGTGAGAGAGGAGGAATGAGAGGAGGCACATACTGCGGAAAGCAGAAAGTCAGCCTGTCCACAAGGGAAGGGATGGGGATCAGGAACTTGAAGGGCAGGAGAGTTCTTGACCTTGGTATATGGATGATGAGAGTGGTGTCCGGGGAGTGAAGCCCCAACAGGAAAGATGGAAGGATTGAAGGAGGGAGACAGAAGACTAGGGTCCAGAGCTTTCTCTAGGAATTGCTGGGATCTCTGGGTGCTTTGCCTTGGAATTGGCAGTGGGGATGGAGAGAAAAGAGTATATGGAGGAATGAACAATTGGATTGGTGGCAGGTGGATCAGAGAGTTGAGGGAGAGGGAGAGGTCACAGGTAAGGCCAGGGCTTCTGCCAAGGACCCTTGAAATTGGCAAGAGGAGGACAATGGCCATAAATACGTTCAGTCCTTGGAATCCATGACAGAGCCTGTGAGCTGCTCCACCTAATGGGAGAGTGCACGGAGTCAGTGGTGCAGTCTCATTTATCTGAATTGGATTGGTGGATGTTGCTGAGGAGAAAAGGAAGGAAGTTGGATGTTTTCATAAATAAGAGCTGTAATTCCTTCAGTCTCTACTACGAGCCTCACACTCTTCTGAGTATTCTTCTATTATCAGCAGCTCTCAACTGGGCACACATGGCCATGTCTGGAGACAGTTTTGCTTGTCATGACTTGGGAGACAGGTGCTCCTGACATCTCATGGGAAGAGGCTGGGGTGCTGCTAAATGTCATACAATGCACAGGACAGACCCTCATGACAAAGAACCATCCAGGCCAAAATGTCAATGGCACTGAGGTTGGAAAATACTGCCTTCTATACACCTAAAATCTCAAGTCCCACCTAGGCGTGGTGGCTCATGCCTGTAACCCCAGCACTTTGGGAGGCCAAGGCTAGTGAATCACCTGAGGTCAGGAGTTCAAGACCAGCCTGGGCAACATGGTGAAACACCATCTCTACTAACAATACAAAAATTAGCTGGGCGCAGTGGTGCATGTCTGTAATCCCAGCTACTCGAGAGACTGAGGCAGGAGAATCGCTTGAGCCCAGGAGGCAGACGTTACAGTGAGCCGAGATCGCGCCACTGCACTCCAGCCTGGGCGACAGAGCGAGGCTCCATCTCAAAAAAAAGAAAAAGAAAAAGAAAAAGAAAAATCTCAAGTTCCTCATAACCTGGGAGGAAGGATAATGTCTTTCTCATTTTAGGAGTGAAGTTAATGAGACTCAGAATGATTCAGGGGTTCCCACCTGGATAGGGCACCACCCCCTAAGAGGTATTTGGAATGCGTGGGGTGATTGTGGAGGTCCCCAAAGCCTGGGGGGAGGTACGGGGCCCTGCTGGCAGTGAGTGGGTGGACGCTAGGGGGGTCGAATGCCCTGCCATATGTGGACACCCCTGCCGATACTCCTCCCACAGAGAAACCCTGGAATGGAGATGCCCAAGGCCTGATGGCTGCAGGAGGCAGAACCAGGCTTGGAACTCTGACCTGTCTGTCTCTTTCCCCTGAAGGATGGGTTTCTTTGGCTCAGGAGAACTTAAGGCTCCCTGGCCCTCTGCTGTCTGTTAGCAGAGCCCTCCTCGTGGGGGGTCCCTGGCACACCCTCTTTGCACCAGATTTTTCAGCCACCTTCCATGAACACTGTATAACAACTAATGCCTTTGTATTCTCACCTATAAAATGGTGTAAACATCCACACTCATTTTGTTCCTGGGGGTGAAATGAGATAGTCCAAGTCTCAGTCTATTGCTTTATGCAAAGCAAGCATGGAAAATCCGGGAGGAGGCCATGTTCAAAGAACTTGTTGCAGAATGTGTGCTAGGAGCCCAGCACCTTGCAAAAACCATGTGAAATTGTCCGCATCTTCAACTTTGCGAACGTCCCCTGCAGGACACCGGGGTTCACTAATATTTGCTAAAGACGGCCCTTCAGTATAAGCTATTATTGGTGAGTGCGTTCACTTCCTGGGAGGCTTAAACAGCAGTATCATAAACTGGGGGGCTTAAGCAGAAATTGATCATCTCCCAGTTCAGCTGGGTTGGTTCCTTCTGAGGGCTGTGTGGGTGAACCTGCCCCAGGCTGCCTACCAAGCTGTGAGGAGACCCAAGCGTTTCTTGGCTTGTGAACAGCTTCCTCCCTTTGTCTTTACATCATCTTCCATCTGTGTGTGTCTGTCAAGTGTCCAAATTTCCCTTTTTTATAAGGATACCAGCCCTGACGGATTAGGGCCCATGTATATGACCTAATTTTAACTTTGTTACCCCATGTAAAGGTCCTCTTTCCAAAAAAGTCACATTTTGAGTCAATAGGGGACTTCCATAGAACTTTTTTTGGGGGGATGAGGGGATGTACAATTCAACCCACACAGTGAGACAATGAGAAGGCACAGCTGAATCACCTCCCCTTGCTGTCAGAGGGAACCCCAGGCCCTGTGATTAGTAAACCCTAGCCTCTAACTCCTGTTTTTTTCGGACTCTAACATTCCCCATAATTTTTTAAGTTTGGAAGGAATAAGAACTCGACAACACTTGTCTAAGGTAGAAGGGTGAATGGGAACTTTTTTTTTTTTTTTTGAGATGGAGTTCCACTTTTGTTGCCCAGGCTGGAGTGCAATGGCATGATCTCGGCTTATTGCAACCTCCGCCTCTCAGGTTCAAGTGATTCTCCTGCCTCAGACCCCTCCCAAGTAGCTGGGATTACAGGCGCACGTCACCATACCTGGCTACTTTTTGTATTTTTGGTAGAGGCGGGGTTTGAACTCCTGACCTCAGGTGATCCACCCGCCTCCGTCTCCCGAAGTGCTGGGATTACAGGCTTGAGCCACTGCACCTGGCCAGGAACCTCCTATCAGAAATCACCACCCTTCTCAGCCAACCCGATTCCTCTTCCTGACATTCCGAGACACACTCTGATGCTCTGATAGTCCAGCCTTGAGGCGAGCATATCACAGCCTGGAGTCTGGCTCCTCCATGACCAACAACAAGGCCTGGAGCAAAGCAACAACGCTGTTGCTATCCTGGAAAGGAGAGTCACCTCACCTAGAGAAACCAGAACTATGCTGGGCTGTTTTGCAGATGACATGTGCAGTGAGAGCATGCAAATAGTTTTGCATCGGGCGTTCCTCGGCAGGAATGTGCAAAAGCATATTTGGTTAAGCAGTGTCTGCACCGTAATTATTACCCGCCGCCTTTTTGCTTCAACACTTTACCTCTAACCCTAACAATTTCCTGCTTTGGGATGCTCTTGCTATGACATCCTGTGGTTTCTGTTCTGTTGCAATGAATTCCTTACTATTCCTTACTGCTGTTATCTCATGCAAATTCACCAGGGATGTGGAGGAGCATAACCTGGTGGGAGATGGTGGTACCACTGCAACTTCCCCGTTCTCTTTCCTCTGCAGCTAATCTGTTGATAAAAAATGAACAGATGGAAGAGTCAAAGGCCAAGGAAGAGCCACTATCTGGTCAGTCTGAGTTGTTTCCACTGGATTCACAGAGGTCAGGAGCTGCTATGAGTGGTTCTGGGCACGGAGCAATCATGTTACCTTCGAGATCTGCCAGAGTGACCCTTTTCAGATGTTACTGAGTGAATGCCGTGATCCTGCTGCTTTCTGACTCATATGGAGGAGTACAGTCCCAGGTCTTGCTCTGGCTGGGGAAGTTTCGTCCCTCATGACCTCATTCTTTCCCATGGTCACCTGCCTGAGCATCTGCTGCCAACTTTTGCATTTCTTTTTCCCACTGCCTGGAATGTTGTCCTTCTAGATGGTCTCGTGGTTGGCCCTTCATGTGGGGGTCTGCTCAGATGTTCCTTCCTGGCTGGGTGTAGTGGCTCCTGCCTGTAATTCCAACACTTTGGCAGGCTGAGGCAGGCAGATCACCTGAGGTCAGGAGTTCCAGACCAGTCTGGCCAACACAGCAAAACCCTGTCTCTACCAAAAATACAGAAATTAGCTGGGTAGGGTGGCGTGCACCTGTAGTCCCAGCCACTTGGGAGGCTGAGGCAGGAGAGTCACTTGAACCTGGGAGGGGGAGGTTGCAATGAGCAGAGATCATGCCGCTGCACTCAAGCCTGGGTGACAGAGCAAAACTGTCTCGAAACAAACAAAAACAAAAATATTCCTTCTCAGAGGGAACTTCCCCAACCTCTCTATCCAACATTGAACCCCACCAGCCCACCAGCCCTTGTCCTGTTCTCTTTTTTCTCATATTTCTTTGTGCCACCCAACTTACTTCTCTCTCTCTCTGCATTGTCTTCATTTCCTGCTAGGATCTGTACCAGCGCTCCTAGCCTCTGTCTGTCCAGTTACTGCTGAGCAAAGTCTGGCCCAGAGGAGGCCTGCAATGAGTGTTTGCATAAACAGATGACTACAACCTGCTTTACAATTTATGGGGAGTTTTTGTCCCCTACAGTGGCCCAGGGAGGAGGGGTATTTGCTACAATCACAATTGCTGCTCTTATTATTGTGACTGCTCCCTTGATGGCTGTCTTCGGGCTGTTGAGGCAGATGAGGGTAAGCTGGGAGATCCTCTGTCTCCTCATCTTACATCTCTTTCACCAGCTCATGGAGGGTTCCCAGTGGTAGTGTGTGGAGTAGAATGATGCTACAGCAAGCAGGAAGCAACTCGTAGGTGACCCAGACATGCATACAGGGAATCATGGTCCCTACCTGCACATATCTAACTTGGCTTTATGGCCTCCCTTTTCCACCAGATTCAGGAAATACACTCCTGTTTCATTTTTTTCTAGGCTTGTCCAATATAAACTCTCTTCCTTTGCTTATTTCCTGCTGCATTTTGGATCACCACACTTGCATGATTTCCTTCTCTCCCATGATCAAAATTGTTTTGCATCACAAATATTTTAAAGCCGGCAACTGTGCCTCAGTGTCCTGAGCCTGGCTCTGATCAATCCAGAAGAGATGCTTGTGGCTCTGCAGTAGGCTGCTGGGGATGGCTGGCAGGGGTGCCTTGTGCCAGAGGCTGGTAATGATACTTTCTCTAGGCTTTGAAGCTTTAATGTCAACAGACAAATATACTCTCACTTATTTCCATTTGTCCTGGCTTTTCTTGGGAAGATTTAGTGTTTGCATTATAAACTATGTCTGTAGGTGGCTGGGCATCTTAGTGACAGTCTTCGTGTCACTCATCTGTCTTAGTGACGGCTTTTGAGGAGGGAAGGAGGCCCTGGTGGATGAGGCTCTGATTCCCGCCTCCCTTCCACTATATCATCTTGACACTGTTTTGCTTTATTATAAGGGCAGTCACATAGAAGTGTTTGAAATTCTGCAGCTTATATTTTAGAAAATCGCCATTGTATTTTTCTATGATTTGGAGCACTTTTCTGAGATTTCATTGTACATTGGCATAAACGTCTTTTTCCAGAGAAACACATCTCCAAGTCTTACAATAAATGGCCTCTGAGAAATCAACTTTGGTCCTTGGACTGTGCTTAAAGGAAACTTTCCAGGAACGGAGATGCTTCGAGTGGGATACTCACGTAACAGGCCGGGAGTGGTTTGGATAGATTCTGCTGCATTCTGTTTTCATTATAGCATTTATTTATTTATTCATTTATTCAACACATATTTATCGTTTACCCATTATATGCTAGGCATTAAGCACATAGCGGGGAAAAAAAAAGAAACCAAGTTGGTGCTCCAATGAGCACCAATGGGATTCACTGTTATTCCGCATCAAATCAACAGGACATTTTCCCCCAAAGCCCCACAAATACACCCATCCCAGGGCAACCAAGCATTTTGGAGAGGACTCAGTGGGCCTCTAGTGAGAGAGGCGGATAATACATTTGTCCCATCATGTTAGACAGTGACATATGCTATGGAGAAAAAACAAAACAGGGTAAAGGGGTAGATAAAGAAAACACGGGGCTGTTTCAGGTAGAGTGGCTGAGGGAGCCTCCCCGGAGAGCAGAGCCTGCAGGAAGTAGAGAGAAAACCACTGGCAGGTCTGCGGGAAGAACATTCCAGACAGAGGGAAGAGAAAATGCCCTGTCCCTGAAGTGGGAATATTCTTAGCACATTTGAGAAACAGCAAGAAGGCTAGTGTGGCTGGAACACAGCAAATGAGGCAAAAGGAGTACAGCACATGCTCGAAAAAGGAGGTAGGGAATCAGATCCCGTAAGGTCTTAATGGTCAGGGAAAGGAGGTTGGATGTTAGTGTCATTTAAAAACACATCTCTGGTTGGGCATAGTTGCTCACGCCTGTAATCCCAGCACTTTGGGAGGCCGAGGCAGGCAGATCACTTGAGGTCAGGAGTTCAAGACCAGCCTGGCCAACATGGTGAAACCCCATCTCTACTAAGAATACAAAAATTAGCTGGGCATGGTGGCACATGTCTGTGATCCCAGCTACTCAGGAGACTGAGGCATGAGAATAGCTTGAACCTGGGAGGCAGAGGTTGCAGTGAGCCATGATCATGCTACTGCACTCCAGGCTGGGTGACAGAACGATATTCTATCTCAAAACAAAACAAACAAAAAGCATCTGTTCGTCTGTTATCCTTATGGACTCTGCATTCCTAGAAAGAAGAGAGTATGGCTTCTTTGTTTATTATTTGGTATCTAGTATCATCGGGGGATAGAGTGGGTGTTTAGTAAACATATGTCAAGTGGCCTCTTCTGCTTAGTGTTCAGATCCAAATGGATCCCTGGTCGGTCTTCCTTGTGGTCCCAGAGAAGGGAGGGGTGTGACGGCCATTGATGAAAGAATGCAGAGTATCTTGGGGGTTCAGTTTGTGTGGGAGAATCTTATATCCCTGCTGCTTGTTTTTTCCCATCCTTTCCTCACAACAAGGTCAGTAAATGCAGACGGCCCACTGAGTGCTCTCCAAAATGTTCGGTTGCCCTGGGATGTGTGCATTTGTGGGGCTTTGGGGGAAAATGTCCTGTTGATTTGATGGGGAATAATAACAGTGAATCCCACTTTGTTTATGTCCAGCAGTTTTTAAAGAACTCTTACTGACATTGTCTAATTAGATCCTGGCTTCGTGTGTGTGTGTGTGTGTGTGTGTGTGAGTGCGCGCGCACACGTGCGTGTTGGTAAGGGGATGAGTGGAATTGAAATAAAGGCATAAAACGTGCCTAAGGGCTGAGTTTGCATAAAACAGCCCAAATGGTAGCTGAGAAAGCACAGTCAGCATAAAGCATTTTACTTCTCCAAGCCTCGCAGGACCTTTCAAAGCCGGGTGAATGCAGCTGGGGGACAGTCATTTCCCTGGTGGCGCTGGGTGGAGATGAGATGGGCCGGGGAGAGATGGTGGATTTCTCTCCTGAGTGAATCCAAGAGCCAGTGAGTCTCAGCCTCTGACCAGAAACGGAGATTTATTTCTCACTGGCTGGAAGATCGAGGTATTTCAAAATCTTCTTCCTCCATTACAAAACTGCCCCTGGGAACGCGGTTGGCTAAAAGTGCCAGTCTTGGTTTCTTAGTCTTTTCTGCATCTAGAGTTACATCCTAAAAATGAAGGTTTGGGTTCTGGAAGGGCATTCCTCCTGGGCAGGCTCGGGGTCCCAGCCATCCCTGTAGCTGGCAGCTGCCCCTCTGGAAACGGGGTCCCCCTTAAGGTGCTTCTGCACCCCGCCCCCCCAGTTCTTGTTGTGCATGTAGATATTCACTCTCAGCCAAGAAGCCGGCAGAAACAAACCTCTGGTAAACGTCTGTGGGGGGGTTTGTTTGGTTTTCTCAAAATGTTTTTATTTTAGGTTTTGTTTTTGTTTGGCTTTGCCTAACTCTCATGATAGAATGCTCAGCTTTTAACCACAAATAACTATACTTGAGCCCCAGGAAGTTAGGGAGTCCTGGGGTGAAGGAGCTAAACCCTCCACGGGGGAGGCGTCACCACTGGCTGCATCAGTTTTTGAATGGTGACCAACACTCATGTCTCTGTGGTCACGTGGTATCTGTGGTCCTATTTGTTATTCTTTACGGCCTTGGTCACCATCTGAAGGTACCATATGCTTCCTGGCTTGTTTATTTTTGTCCTCCTCCCCATCCCTGTTAGCACGTACATTCCATGAAGATGGGGATTTTTTGGGGGTTTTGTTCCATGTTTTATTTCCAATCCCCAGAACAGAACCTATTCAGAATAAGTTCTCACTAAATGTTTGGTGCAAGGACACACAAGCGAGCAGTTGCTGGTAGCCAGGCTCTGAGCTGGACACTTAAAAACATTATCTTAGTTTTCCCTTTTTCCCCCCATCCAAAATTCCATCACGTGGGTACGCTCATTATTCTGAGGTGGATGAGGAACCCAAGTCTTGGGAAGGCGGCAGCACCTGCCTAAGCCACAGGGCAGGTAAGTAGCAGAGGGATCTGAGGGCGGTGGAAGGTCCAGGACCTGCGTGCAGTGTGTGGCCCTGGTGTGGGCACCTCCTGGTGCTTGGGGCCTTTGGCGCTTACCGGCCTCCCCCTGACCCCTGCCTGGCCTGGCTGGGGCCCTGAAAACCTGAGCTCTTCAACTCAAGGACTCACTCTTGTGGAGTGAGTTTATGCACACGCGCACACCCACACACTCTCAAACATACATGCACACACCCACACTCACACTAAAAGACGCACACACTCAGACACACACACACCCACACACTCACACTGAAAGACACACACTCAGACATACATGCACACACCCACACACTCACACTGAAAGACACACTCTCAAACATACATGCACACACCCACACACACACTAAAAGACGCACACACTCATACATGCACACACCCACACACTCACACTGAAAGACACACACACTCATACATGCACACACCCACACACTTACACTGAAAGATACTCATACATGCACCCACCCACACACACTGAAGCACACTCAAACAGACATGCACGCACCCACACACTCACACTGAAACACACTCAGACATGCACACACCCACACACTCACACTGAAACACACTCAGACATGCACACACCCGCACACTCACACTGAAACACACTCAGACATGCACACACCCGCACACTCACACTGAAACACACCCTCAAATATACATGCACACACCCACACGCTCACACTGAAATACACACTCAAACATACATGCACACACCCACACTCACACTGAAACAAACATATATGCAGACACCCACACACAGTGAAACACACTCAGACATGCACACACACACTGACACTGAAACACACTCATACATGCACACACCCACCCACTCACACTGAAACACATGCAGACATGCATACACCCACACACTCACACTGAAACACACGCAGACATGCACACACCCACACACTCACACTGAAACACACACACTCATGCATGCGCACACCCACACACACTGAAACACACTCAAACATACATGCACACACCCACCCACTCACACTGAAACACACTCAGACATGCACACATCCACCCACTCACACTGAAACACACTCAGACATGCACACACCCACCCACTCACACTGAAATACACTCAGACATGCACACACCCACACACACTGAAACACACTCAAACATACATGCACACACCTGCACATTCACATTCAAACACATGCACACACCCACACACTGACACACACATGTAAATACATATGCACATACACTCAAATACATATGTACATACATGCTCATACCTACATGCATACACCAACACCCATGCTAACAAGTTCATACACACTGACATACACACACACACATACTCAAACACACATATACACACACCTGCATCCTCACACACATGCACACACACCCGCATGCACACACACCTACACATTTACCTACCTACACACTCTCACACTCAAATATACATGCACATATTCACATGCTCACACAGTTACATACACACATTAACACATGTCCACACAGTCACACACATAAACACTCACACTCAAACATGCATGTACACACTCCCATGCATGCACGGGTACAAACACACACTCATACATGCTCACACACACGCACACACTTGCTCACACACACACTCTCACAGTCACAGACACACAAGTATACACATACACACACACCCCAAGTTTAACAGAGACCATGGTATTCTGGTCTGATTTCATTGGGAGCCAAGAGATGGACATAGAGTCAGCTACTGTCCAAGTTTACATCAAAAGTGAGCAAAATGAATCCTCTGGGCCTGGGGGCTGGCTTCTGGAAAAAGCCTTCCACCTGATTGAAACAAGGTTTTGTCCAGCCAGGCCACAGAAAGCCTCCTAGCAGTGGCTCCCAAACCTGGATGTCTGAACCACCACCTGGAACCTCCTTAACAAAACCCACCCACAGGCCTTGCTCTTGGAGAACTGGATTCATAGTTCTGAAATGGAACCTGGAGTCTGGATTTCCATGAGGCTCCCCCAAGTGATTCTGATGCAACCAGTCAGTGGTCAGCCGGAGCTGGGAAACTACTGGAACCGGCTGAAGATTGTCTCCCTAAGGACAGAGCTGGACATTAGAATCCAAGGGGAAAAAGCTACTGACTTGTATTTCTTGCAACTGAAGGCAGATATGTCTGACCCCCTGTTTAGCTCTAACGTCATGTTCATAGAAGATCAACCACAAATACCTTTTTAAGTTGTTTACCATCAGAGGAAGAGGCAGGAGGAAATTCTGAATTGTTACTAGCTCTGTAAGAGCCCAGGATTTCCCCAGACTTTTCCTAGACCTCAGGAACATCAAAACCCATCCACGCCTATGCTTACCTTCTTACTGAGGTGAGCCCACATCAGCAATGTTGAAAACTCCCCAACTGATTCTAACATACCACTAAGGTTGAGAATCACTGCTCTAGGCCAGGGGTTGGCAAGCATTTTCTGTAATGGGCCAGGTTTTGAGGGTCACACCATCTTTTTCATAATTACTCAGCTCCACCATTGTATTGCAAACACAGCCATTGACAATATATAAGCAAACAGGCATGTGTTCCAATAAAACTTTATTTACAAAATCAAGTTGCGGGCCAGATTTGGCCCACGGACTGTAGTTTGCCAATCCCTGTTCTAGAGGGTCCTAGTCTTAAAAAGTCGTTGTCAAAATCACTTGAAGAACATCTTAAATTGCTAATTTCCTGGCCCCTTTAGAGGATCTTTTCCTCAGTCTGGGTGGATGCCTAGGAATCTATATTACTGAGAAGCATCCCAGAATTTGGAGCTGCTCTGATGTTGTGGTAGGGGGGCCAGTGGGCCACACTTTTAGAAACATTAGACAATCATCCGGCTACTCAGCAACCCCAATACCTCTCCAGGCATCTACCCCTCCTGGGCTCCAACTTGACAGACCTCTCAGGTCACCTGGTCTGCTCACCTTTTTTTCTCTTCTCTGTCTGTCCTCTCTTTTTGGCTAAGTCCTTCTCAGATGTGGGCTATCAGCTTAACGAATTTGAGGGCACAATGTGAGTCTTTTTGGCCAGAGAGGGTGGGAGTGAGATGACAAGGCAAAGGGGCTCCTCCTGCCTGCCTATGAGGATGGCCGGGACGTGGCTCCAGTTGTGTCTGCTCTGACGGTGTTCTCATCGCCCCTCGCCGCGTCATCCACAGGCTGTGCTGAGCACCCTGGTGGTCATTGCTGCCTTGTTTTCACAGGTGAAGGTGATGGCCCTTCCAGCTTTCTGGTTTGTGATGAGATGCTTATCTCCTTGGCCCTCTCCAAGCTCAGGGGTGACGGCCCTGCAGAGACCTTGGCTTCTGCTCAGTTGTTCTTAATTAAATTTGAAATCAACTTGAACAAGAGGGCTTTGGGAGCTTGGTGGGCTGAGGGCCAAGGGCCTGAGCAACTGCCACGGACTAGCACCACCTCCCACAGTCCTGATCCCTGGGACATGTGTACAGATTACAGAGAAATCCCTCTGCAATGAGGTTATGTTAACTCTTTAGCCTGGGTGCTGGATTTCAAAAGCAATCAGAGAGCAAGGGCAGAGGACCTGGCTTTTCTTGCTGAATATTTACAGCTAGGGGTTATTTGGGGCAGTAGAAATCCAAGTCCCCCAGAACTCCCAGGGTGACAACTAGGGGCCCCTATGTTCTGATGCATGATCCCTGCCCCCACCCTGACCCCAGCTGTGCAGCTCAACCTTTATTAGAGGGTTTTCCCTTAAAGCAGCCCAAGGAACTGGTATATCCAGAATAGCATGTTTGGGGATTAGAGGAAGAGTATGGAGTCCAGAGATTGGGAGGATGCCTGGGTTCTGTGAAGAGGACTAAGACGTTTGGAGCTGATTTGGGGTCAGGCCAGCTATCATGCAACCCACTGGGTGACCATTTTTAAGTGTCTACATATGCATCATACACCAATAGGTGGTGGGGAACATTTGTTATCAGCTGTGCACATAGGAAGCAGTAGGAGTTATCCACTGTAAAGTGGTTAATAATAACCACCATTTGTTAAATGTGCACGTTTTACAAATGCTCTTATTTAATCATTGCAATAACACTGTGAGTTACCATTATCTCCACCTACAGATGAGGAAACTGAGGCACAGAGCAGTGAAGTAACAATTTGCTCCAGGCCATATGGGCGGTATGTGATAGAACAGGTACTAGATCTCAGGTCAGCTGACACCAAAAGAACTTAGACTATACCAAAGGTGACAGGATACCCTCATCACAACTAGAAAATATTTTCAAGGCAACCCAAGAGCAAAGGCAGCATTCATGGCACGGTAGGCTTTGGAGGGAGTTGAATCTGGCAAAAAGTTATTAGGGGGACTGAGTGCTCTGGGAAATGGAATCAGTAAACAGACCTCCCAACTCTGCAAAGCCACCTTCTGCAGGTGCAGAGGACCAGCTTGCTCATCTCACCTGAGAGATGTAGGTCAGGTGCAGAAGGAAATCGTGGTGTCCCCAGTGCAATAGCCATATGAAGACAGGTCAAGGGCCAGGCTCTGAACCCCACCCTGGGCACTGTTGTAAGTGTGCCTCCCTCTTCCTATCTCCCTGGAGGCTGCTGGGTTTTTCTGTCAGTGTCCGACATTCAGGATCTGTTTCTCCTCAAGCCTTTCTCTGTCTAACTTCTGTCTCCAGAAAAAGACTGGGTAAGTGTTATGGGTTGAATCATGTTCTGGTCCAATTCTTGTGTTGGAGTCTGAGCCCCCAGCCTAGTACCTTTGACTGTGATGTCATTTGGAGAGAAGGTCTTTTACAGTGGGAATCAAGTTAAATGAGGTCATTAGGATGGGCTGTAATCCAATATGAAGTGCCTCTTTATAAAATGGGAAAATTTATTATTTTTTTTATTTTTTTATTTTTTTGAGATGGAGTCCTGCTCTGTCACCCAGGCTGCAGTGCAGTGGCGTGATCTCGGCTCACTGCAGCCTCTGTCTCCTGGGTTCAAGTGATTCTCCTGCCTCAGCCTCCTGAGTAGCCGTGATTACAGGTGTGCACCACCATGCCCAGCTAATTTTTGTATTTTTAGTAGAGATAGGGTTTCACCATGTTGGCGCTGGTCTTGAACTCCTGACCTCGTGATCCACCCACCTCGGCCTCCCAAAATGCTGAGATTACAGGCATGAGCCACCGTGCCTGGCCCACAATGGGAAAATTTGGACATGGAGACTGGCATAGAAGGAAGACAATGTGAAGAGATGCAGGGAGAAGATGCCAGGAGAGAGGCTGGGGACAGATTCTTCCCTCCAAACCTACAGAAGGAACCAACCCTGTGGATGCTTTGATTTTGGACTTTGGCCTCCGGAACCATGAGATGAAAATGTCTGTTGCTTCAGCCACCTCATCTGTGATACTTAGTTACAGCAGCCCTGGCCAACAAATGCAGTTGAAGGAATTTGTATCCTAGCATGAATCAGGGTTAAAACAATTCCAGGAGCATTTTCAACTTAAAAGAATAGGAAATAAACCAAAGAAATGAGTTTTAAAGGATGCTATTTAGGACACTCTGAGACTTCGGGCCAATGTTGGGGGCCACAGATCTTTGCAGGTCCCCAGGTGATAGTTATTTCACCCACTCTGTCCCCAAGGGCATGGGAGGCCCGTCCCCAACAGATGCGTGCATTTTCCTGTGAGTTCCTCCTTCTCTGAGACCCTGGTGTCTGTTTAGCTGCTTAGCTTTGGTATCCTGGAGACTGAGCAATGCTAGCGCCACCACCCCAATCAAGCAGGGCTCTCTAGAGCTGTGACTTTTGGAAACAGACTGTTCCTGGTTTCCATAAGGTGAAAACAACCAAAAAAAAAAAAAAAAAAAAAAAAAAAAGCATTCTCTGGGGTTCCTTTCTCCTTGGCAGCCAATGGGTAGTGTCCAAGCCTCATATGAGTTTTGCCCGGCAGTTTCCCAGTCTGGAGTGTTCGGCATGTGGCCCACGGGGAAATCTGCGCATTGAAATGTAGGGGAGGGATAAAGAACTTGGGCACGATTTGGGAAATGTTCGCTTGGGTCTTTCCTTGTGTCTTCCCTGGGACAAGCCTAATTCACCTGTTCGGCACGAATGTGTGAAATACGTACTCTGTGCCAGGAAACAGTGAAGGGCAAGGTGCTGGGGAGACGACACGAATAAGTCTGACACTTGTCACTAGGGAGCTCACAGCCTAGGAGGGAAAAGCAACAACGGACACGTGTTTTCAGAGCTGATGATCGCTCTGAAAGGGGAAGTGTTGACTCCACACTCCCTGCCCTTGACCTGTGGTCTGTATCATTGTTTGTGTCTGGTTCTATCCAGCTTAAATTACAAACTTTGAGGGCACAGTGATCTTGCTGGCATAATTTTTTTTTTTTTTTTTTCTGAGAGATTTTTCCTGCTACAGGCACAAGAAGAGGCATTTTAAAAATCAAACTGCGGTGTGCAATAATTACACAGGGGAACTTGTTAAAATGCAGACACCCCTGACTCTGCCCTTAGAGGTTCTGAATTCGTGGACCAGGGTTAGGGCCCTAGAATGTGCATCTTTAAACCCGAACTTCCAGGGACTGTGGTTATGGAACTCTGTGTGCCACACTTAGAGAACACTCTCCTAGGATTGGGGCTCTTTGCTGGTTTTCTTTTATTCCCACAAAATTGAACAGAAAGCAGAAACTTGTGAAAAAGTGAAACTGACAAAAAGAAATGTCAGGGAGAAGACATTTCTTTTTGTGAAATTAACAAATCAGGTAAACACTGACTGGATTGAGCAGAATTGCTGCTATGATAGATATTGCTTGTTTGTTTTTATTAAGTCACTTAGGTAGATGATATAGTACTTAAATCAACCGTGGGTCCCTTTCCCTGTCACTGAAGAGGAGCCAAAAGAGTCACAAGCCTCATAATACGTGACTTAAAAACTTTCCGGACAGGCGCGGTGGCTCACGCCTGTAATCCCAGCACTTTGGGAGGCTGAGGCGGGTGGATCGCAAGGTCAGGAGATCGAGACCATCTTGTCCAACATGGTGAAACCCTGTCTCTACTACAAATACAAAAATTTGCCAGGCGTGGTGGCACATGCCTGTAATCCTGGCTACTCGGGAGGCTGAGGCAGGGGAATCGCTTGAACCCGGGAGGCGGAGGTTGCAGTGAGCTGAGATCGTGCCACTGCACCCCAGCCTGGGGGCAGAGTGAGACTCCATGTCAAAAAAAAAAAAAAAAAAAAAAAACAACTTTCCATCACAGATTTGTGTTTGAACAATTGCTTGGATTTCTTTGATATTTTAGGAATGAGGGCTTGTTAATCACAGATCCTAGACCCTAAGTGAAACAAGACAGTAAGGTAGGTGTACTGAGATTGTCACGATGGCCACCTCTGCGTCCATTGCATGGCCCACAGGTGACAACTTGTTGTCAGCATCCCCACTTGAGAGCTGGTCTCTGATGGGCTCATGCACCAGATCTTCTGCACCGTCCTTGCACGGTATTCTGAAAGCCAAACAAACCGGCGTCTTGCCAGCCAACCAGGGAGCTGTATCTGTGCCTTAGACAAACCTTGTGCCCTCTCTGAGTCCTGGCTTGCTTATCTGCAAACCAGCGGCTCCTGAGAGTTCCTGCAACTCTGATAGCATATGGTGTGACCACATCAAAACCAGATCATCACCCTTGCCTCATCATCCCCACACCACCTACCCTGGCCCATTTGTCAGCCCAGCTTCCAGAACAGAACCTGGCACAGGGGAAGCTCAAACCACATCGGCAGAGGGCTCTTTGGTTCTCAGAGTGGCCCTGGACTTGACCACTCTGTATCTGGCATATTTTGGAAATATCTCAGTAGGAAGAAAGAAGCTGGAGATGGTCATATTTTTTCCCTTAGAGCTCCCCCTCCTCTTCCTTCAGCCCCATTCGGTTGCTGGCATTCTGGGTCCTGAACCTGATGCCAATTTTCCTCCCACTTCTTCTGACTCATATCTTTCATCATGTCTCAGGAGAGCGGCATCTGTCACTCCCCTCTCCTGGCAAACATGAGGGACTTGGGAAGAATGTCAGCCACAGCTGAGTGCAGCCAGGACTGGGCATGATCCTGGAGCAATCAGTAAAGCTGGGAGGTCAGCTGCTTATTGGGGTCTTGCACACTTAAGTGGAGGCACTTTCTCTCTCAGCCGTGTTCCTCCCTTCCGCCTTGAAGCCTTAGAAAAGAGAAAAGAGAAAATACTTGCTTCTTTTCCCTGGATCCTCTTTGAGTTGTAATTTTGAAGGACACTAAGTATCATTTGCTCTGTCGGGAGAGAAGACTTCTGCGTTTTTTGGCTGGCAGCATCAAACAGCAATGGGCACATGAGGGGATGGTCCTGAAGTTAAGACCACTGGGGTCTCACCTCCCTCCATAATTCTAGACTTTTTTCCATGAGATTTCCAGAGAGAATCATAGCTGAAAAATCCAACCAGAACCCTTGCCAGTGTGTCTGGGAGAGGAAAGCTTATTCTTGCATGAGCTTTCCAGTGCCTTCCTATAATTACAGCTTGATTCTAAATGGTTATTATTATGAAGCCAATGCAATCACTGCCAAGGAGATAGGAAAGATACCACATAAGCCACACCAACACAAGGTTTAGGGAAATCAGGGTTTTTACTGGATTTCAGACTAAGGCATGGTGCTGAGAACCAAAGAGAGGCATCTTTAGCTATGTACACAAACTCTCAGATTCTTAGGGAGAGAGAGGAGGAAGACTGAAATGAGACGGAGGAAAGAGCAAATCTTAGGACTGGTAGCAAAGAGAGTGGTGACTTAGAATGCAGAGATCCCAGGTCAGATCACCAATTGTAAGGACTCTGGAACCTATAGACTGCTATAATGTTGAAATGTGTATTTCCCCAAACTATTAGTCATTTCTAAGTGTCTATATAGCTCACTACATGCCAGGCATTGGCCCAAGCACTCTCTATATATTAACTCATTTAATTAAATTTCCATTGAGTTTCACAGTTTCTAGATTTATGGAATTTTCACCTAGAGACGTTTAGCAAAATCTATGATTACTCCTTATCCAAAGCTCTTGGAACTGTGACAGATCATTCTAGATTCCAACCCACACTTTCCCTGTTAGCACCTGCATCTCTGTGGCCTGACTTCTCCAGTCCTGGAAATGTTTTAACCCTTTTTTCTCCTTCAGGGGACAAGGACTAGTGAACAGGATTGGGAGAGGGAGAACAGCCTAGAGAATGGGTTAGGGGAGGAAGACGGTGGGATGAGGGAAAGGCCCAGGATTAAAAGGCAAGCTCAGAGGAAGCTGCAGCCATGTCGGTGGAGGTTATTTTTCTTAAGATCTACCATCTAAGCAGCAAGAGGGAGATCTGTTCAAACCGTGAGATGGTCTGGCATGAGCTTCTGATTCAGCCACTCCTTCCCCTTAGCTCATTCTGTGCAAGCTCATCTTGTGGCAGGGGTACAAGGAGGTTCTGATGAGCTAATGCTCCCAGAAACTCTGGGTAGGAAGGGACCATCTTCCTTGCCAGGGTATTACCCCATTCTTTGAAGGATTAGAAGAAGGACCAAAATCAGGACTGATGCAACATAAGTGGGCCACATGGTAGCTTTGCTTGGACACTGTGGCATGCATGTCTCCGCCCCTCTCAAGGTTTCCTTTCTGTCCTTCCTTCCTTGTTTGATACCACTCACGTGTTGGTGTTGCTGACTGTAGGGAGGTGATTGTGACATTCCTGATATGTTGGCTGAAATTATTCCCAGGAGCCCTTTGCTGTAGTGGCCAAATCAATCCCTCCGTCTGGGTAAGAAGTTGGTTTTGAGGACTCCGGAGCTGGGTGGAAGAGCCTTGGAGCAAAGGCAAGTCAGAGGTTCTTAAGGAGAGTCATGAATCAAGCTCTGGGGAGGTCATATCCGGAGATCTAGAGGTAGGATAGGAACCGGAAGACACTGTGGATGAGTTTGCAGCTGGGTAATGATTGGGAGGGGACCTGGTTCGGAAGAAGTGAAGAACACTCAAGGCCACTGCTGGGAAAAGCTTTGGGAGGTCCATGCTTCCCTTCTTTGGGGTAAGCTTGGGGATAGTCGAAGGCAGAGTGGGCAAGTTTCCTTTTCTCTCTTTGTTTCTTTATCAACAAATGGAAAGATCCACTGTGAGCATTAAATGACACAACTCATGTAAAGTGCCTAATACAGTGCCTAGTATATTGTCAATATTCAATAAATTAGCTTTTGGGTTTTTATTTTGCTGAACAAAGTCTTCACAGGTCATAATAAAATTCGCTGCTGTTTGCTTGCTTACCAACAACACATGATGATATTTGCTTAATAACAAAGGAAAAAGCCAGAAACATTTTCTCAGTCGTGGACTGATATTTTTTTTAGGATCTGGATCAGTAGGTCTGTGTCACTTTGCATAGCATATAAACATGCACTGTTGAGTTTGGGGAAAGATGAAAAATCTAGTTTCAAGTTTGATCATTTGAAAGAATTCTCCAAGAAGGTAACACTTGTCTGGCTATCCTCACATAATAGTTTGATACACATCTCGAGAAGGAAATGGAAGAAGCCCGATCCTGTATTTTTGAATGCTAGGATGCCTTGGTGGGCATGGGAAGGTGGGGAGTGATAGGAGAAGGGGTGTGAAGAGGGTTAGATTGTGAGAGGATGCTGTCCATGAAGTCATCCATTACAGTGTTCTGTAACTGCAAACCACCCCAAATTCTATTACATGGTTAAAACATTTTGGGAACTCTTGCTCAATAATAAGCAGCAGCATGATAAAATTTTTTTCTTGAAGCCATATCTCTCTCATCATCCTCTTCAACCTGGATTTGTTCCCATGAACTTTGCTTCTCTGGAGGCCCAAAGAAAGCAATGTATCTCAGAGGCTGGAAAACTAGACTGGAGTCAGGGAACAGCCCTCCCTGGCTGGTTGCTTGTGTGTACCCTTGTCTCCCCAGCCCAGGCTTGGCTTATTGCTAAGTCACAAACCCAAGAAGCTGTGGGCAGGAGAGGTTGAACGGGTCACCCTGGCCCCCAACTCCCATCTACAGTGGACTGAGGCATTTGCTGATTGCTGCCAAGACCAACAGAGAGCATCAGTGGTAGGAAATATGAAGTCATGGTGGAAAGGGTCCATGGAGCAGAAACTAAAGGCACAAATGGCTCATCCACTCTCTGGGGTATAGATGCATCTGCTCCAGGAGCCACAGTCCAGTGACCAGATGCCCAAAGGGGAGGCCTTCATTCCTTTGGTGGTGGGAGAATGGGGTCAGAGGTCTAGGAGGCTTAGTACACAGTGAATGCTTCTAGAACTTGGATGTGGAGGATGATTTGATATCAGCAATCCTGCACTCTAATAGGAACTTATGTACACTCAATGGTCTTCTATTAGGTTATTGCAAAATAGTTGTGGTTTTTGCCATTAAAATTAATACTTACAGACATCCATTTTAGTTATATAATCCAATATGTAAAATAACTTTCCTAGATAAAAACCCTCATATTTGGACCTGGTTGCATTTATTGATGTTGTTCCGTTTTCTTTCCTTTTACTGGTACATTTGTTTTAAGTGATGTACACGTAAGATTAAAGACTAGGAGTGGCCAGGCATGGTGGCTGTAATCTCCAATACTTTGGGAGGCTGATGCAGGATGATCCCTGAAGCCCAGGAGTTTGAGAACAACCTGGACAACATGGCAAGACCCCACCTCTACAAAAAATAAAAATATTATCCAGGCATGGCGGCACATACCTGTAGTTCCAGCTGCTTGGGAGGTTGAGGTCCCAGCTACTCAGCTCACTGCATTGTGGATGCAGAGAGCTGTGATCACAAACCACTATACTCTAGCCTGGACAACACAGTGAGGCTTTGTCTCAAAAAACAATATAATAAAAGACTAGGAGTGGTGTTTCTTTTTTTATTTCATTTATTCATGCATTCATTCAATACAACTTTATGAGCACTCACTATACCTGAGTCTAGACCCTTGGAAGACAAAGTGAAAGAACATAGGTTCCTCCCTTGGGGAAAAGAGAGGGGAAGATGAACACCCTTTAATGGAGTTTTGTTTGATGCCTAGTGATAGATGAAGACAGAAAGACGAGGAGCTCCAAAATTTTCCAGTGTGGTCATGGGAGACTTCTCAGGAGGTGAGATGCTTGAACTGAGACTCCCAAGATAGGCAAGGAGACATGGGGAGGAAAGTGGGAATTAGAGATAAGCTATGCCAGACAGATGAAAACCCACACATTAAGGCACTGAGGCTTTCAGAACACAGGCTATTCCACGATGGTGAGTAATTATAGATATGAAGTGTCAGAGACAATGGAAACCGTGATGAAAAATGAGGCTACATAGGAATGAAGGTGCCAGATCACAAACAGTCTTATACGCCATGCAAAGAAGGGTGCTTTTTATCCTATCAACAGTAAGGAGCCAAAAAATAATCTTAAGTACATGGGAATGGAATGACCATATTTACATATTAGAAAGATGACTTTGGTATCATGCAGGGGACACACTGTAGGGGGCTTAGGCTGGAGCCAGGAAGACCAGTTGGGAGCATTTGCAAAATTCTGAGCTAGGAAACTGACAGCAGTGTTACACAATGGTGATGGAGAGGGGGCAATTGACAAGAGATTTGGGGAGGTTGAGGTCAACTAGACAATTTTTAATTATATGTGAGTGTAAGGAAGGGGAGCATTTGGGGTGGCTCTTGGTTTTCTGACTTGGGCAAAAGGCTATTGGTTCTAGTCTCACAGACAGGGAGATCAAGAAAGCAAGCAGCTGGGAAAAGTAAAATGGTTAGAAGTTTTGACATGCTAAGTCTGCAATGCCCATGTGAGGTCCACGTGAAAATGTTTAGCTGGTAGCTGGGTCTGTGAGTATAGAACCCATGAGAGTAGTCTGGGATAGGCCTGTCACTGAGAAGTCATTAGCATGTGGATGGAGGTTAAAGCCTCCGCATGGTTGAGATGCCCATGGGAAATGATGTAGAGTGATTAGAAAACAGAGCCTTGGGAAACACCAAAATTTGAGAGATGGATAGAGAAAGAGAAGTTCATCAAAGAGGAGCAATCAGAGGAGAAGCAAGAGGAGTAGAAACAATGGAGACTGTCTGAAATGGAAGTAGAAGAACATTTAAAGAAGGATATTGTAGGTAATAGGGTAAACATAGAACAAATAAGAAGATTGAAAAACAACCTTATGTTTGGAAACTAGTAGGTCATGTGTGACTTGGTGAGAGCTGTGTTAGGAAAGAGAAGGAGGAAACAAATCCAGTGAGCTGAAGGATCATTGAGAGATGAGAAAAAAGATACCTTGCTGGGTGCGGTGACTCACACCTGTAATCCCAGCACTTTAGGAACCCAAGGCGGTGGTTACCTTGAGCTCAGGAGTTCAAGACTACGCTGGCCAACATGGTGAAACCCTGTCTCTACAAAAAATAAAAAAGTTATCCAGGTGTGTTGGTGTGCACCTGTAGTCCTAGCTACTCAGGAGGCTGAGGTGGGAGGATCACTTGAACCCAGGAAGTTGAGGCTGTAGTGAGATTGTGCCATTGCTCTCCAGCCTGTACAACAGAGTGAGACCCTGTTTCAAAAGAAAACAAGCAAACAATAAAGATATCTTAAATATAGGCAACACTTAAGAGAAATAAGGTAGTGTGAATGAAGAGAAAGAGAATATTATTTAGAGGACATGGAAAGTGAATAGACTCTTAAGGTAGAAAACACTTGAGGGTGTTAATACAATGAGAGAAAGAAGCCAATGGGGAAAGAGAAAAATATGCAAGACATTGGGATCAATTGTGTGCAAGATGTTTTGGAAGAAATGGGCAAGAGTGCATGGATTAATCTTGGATACAAGGGAAGGTACAATTTGTGTTAGAGACCTGGGGAGAAAGGCAAGACTGCAGGTAGGGTTGGGCACTAAGTGAGGACGTTTACATCTGATTGCCTCTATCTTTTTTTTTTTTTCCAGTGAAAGAGAAAACAAGGTCATTTGTATCAGAAATGATGGCAGAAGAGGCTTAAAAATTTGGCATTGCCACTGAGAAGAATGAAGGATGGAGCTGATTAGAAAATTGCAGGATTGCTGAGCACTGTGAGAGGTTTGTCTGAAACTGGCTGTGAGCAGACTAGCGGTATGTGGTCACTCTCATGTGGGAGGGAAGCAGACCTTTTGTTGGCCTGGTCCGTAGGTGCGGTTGGAAGTGGAATGATGGGAAGCACTGTTGGAGTTATTGGCATAAGAATGACCATGGGCAAATGGGCTCGGTTGGGAAGAAAATGACCCTAGGAGTGAGGTGGCAAACTGAAACAAAAGGGAGGGGTCCAGAATGTGGAGATGATGATGAGGTGAGAGAATGGGCAAAGAGAAAAAGCTGGAAAGATAGGACATTGTGTCAGAGACCTCAGGTTTTAAAAGGTCAGAGGTAGGACTATTTTGGGTGATGAAAAATCCAAGACGTGTCATGAAAGTGAGTTGGGAAGAACATAGCCAGCGAAAAGTATTCAAGTAACGGTCAAGGAACCAGAAAGTCTTAGTGTTCATTGGACACTGACCCCTTCTAGGATGGTTGCAGAGGTTGGTTTCTAAAGCAACTGTGAGGCAGCAAGTGTGAGATGGAAGAACCCGAGAGCTCAAAGAGATAACACTTATTTTAGGGATGAAGACTAACCCAACTCTCAAGGTAGAATTCTTGATAAACATGGTCTCCTAGGCAAAGCAGATGAAGGGGGGGGGGGGTCCGTTCCTCTTTGTTTTATTACCAAGTTCTGCTAGGCCTGAACTGGTGGAACTCGGCTTATTTTAACAGTGAAGGGGCAAAGTGAGTTATTTTCAGTATACAGAGAAGTGGAAACTTCGACAAGAAGAGTGTCAATGACTTGCCCAAAATGACACCACCAAAGTGCTGACCTCTGTCACTTCATCTCCCTCTTCCTTCCCCTTGGCTGCTTTCCTGCGTGTAACCTATTACAGCAGAGCCCGATCAGCATGGGCCTCCCTGTTGCGTGCCCTCTGGAGATTTGGCATTTAGATTTGATACAGGGAGGTGGAGGGGAATTTTCCCACTTGGCAGAATGTGTGAAAATCAGGAGGGAATGTTATTCCTGCACAGCAACAAGCAGTATCAAATCAGTACTTCTTTCTTTCATCGGACTCTGTTGCTATTTATGTAGATTTAACAGTTCCATAACAATACCTTTTGCTTGGAAAGGTCTTTCTCTTACCAAAAATGCAAAAAGAAACCCGCTATATTTTTCATTTCAGAAGTAGACACCACTGGGCCAGGCGCAGTGGCTCACGTCTGTAATCCCAGCACCTTGGGAGTCTGAGGCGGGCGGATTACAAGGTCAGGAGGTCGAGACCATCCTGGCTAACATGGTGAAACCCGGTCTCTATTAAAAATACAAAAAAAACAAAAAAAACAAAAACAAAAAAACAATTAGCCAGGCTTGGTGGCGGGTGCCTGTAGTCCCAGCTACCTGGGAGGCTGAGGCAGGAGAATGGCGTGAACCGAGGAGGCAGAGCTTGCAGTGAACTGAGATTGCGCCACTGCACTCCAGCTTGGGTGACAGAGCGAGACTCTATCTCAAAAAAAAAAAAAGAAGAAGAAGAAGAAGAAGATACCATTGATTATTTTTCTACTTTTATTATTTTTAAATTACTGAACTACTTGTGCATTTACCTCCCACCAACCTGACTCCTACCTAGATGTGAGGTCCTTAAAGACTGAAATTCTTCTGTGTCTTGATTGTAGAATCCTCTAAACTCTTGCAGTTCTTAGCACGTGGCAAGTGTGTTTGTTGAATGAATAGATGAAACTCTTTTTCCCACCATTCTAAAGTGGGTGCTTTGAGGCTTTTGCATAACTGTGGCAGGAATGCTTCACACTAAGCCCTTGTATCTTGTTCATGGCTCCCTGTGATAAATGCAACAGAGATGGTAAAAATAAAAAAGATCAGGGCCCAAGACACCCAGGTTTAATCTTGGCTTTACCACTAGCTATGTAGTGTCAAGTAAATCTTTGAATCTCTCTGAATCTTCATGTGCAAATGGAAAGAAATAATACATCCTTTGTTTGGTTGGGAGGAAGATGCAATGTGATTACATGTGGCCTGGTAACTGATATATAGGAACGGATCAATTAAAGAGAGATTCCTTCTTGACCCCCATCCATAAATTTATCCATCTACCCATGTCCCAGGGCATGTATCTCTGAGATGTTGAACTAATTAAAAAGTGTCTTCTGAAGCTGTGGAACAGCTTTCTACTTGGTACAAAATTAACCTGCCATTGATTTTGTAAGTGGGACCTAGTGCAAGCTGTGTAGCTCAGATGCCCATGTGGGTGAACTGAGGTGGAGGAGAGCAGGGCATCCATAAATCCTAACCCGTCCTGTCACTAGGCAGCAGGTTGGTTAAGAACACAGTGGTGAGGGCGTCCTTCCTGAAATGGGTAGTGGTGGTGGTGACCAGGAATCTGGAGTATCAAGAATGAGGACAGGAAAGACTTTTTTTTTTTTTAAACACTCATCATGTTCCAGGTACTGCTCCAGTTGTTTTCTACTTGTGACATATTTTAATTATTCAATAAAACTCATTCAGGCTGGGAACGGTGGCTCACACCAGTAATCCCAACACTTTGGGAGGCTGAGGTGGGCAGATCATTTGAGGTCAGAAGTTTGAGACCAGCCTGGCAAACATGCTGAAACTCCATGTCTACTAAGAATACAAAAATTAGCCAGACGTGGTGGCGCATGCCTGTAATCCCAGCTATTCGGAGGCTGAGGCACGAGAATCGCTTGAACCTGGGAGGCGGAGGTTGCAGTGAGCCAACATTGTGCCACTGCACTCCAGCCTGGGCGACAGAGCGAGCCTCCACCTCAAACTCAAACAAAAACAAAACCCCTTCAAGGATTTGAGAAAGCCAGAATTTCAGAGAAAAGAAATTCTGGGTGTGCCAGCTTTGAAACTACCCCTGAGTCAAAAATTATGTGAGTATAGATTGATTTGCTCAAAACTGCTTTATGCAAAAAGAAATGAAAGGAGCTGGAGCCACTGTAGATGGATGGAGGAGTTCCAGGGCAGCCTCTGGGCTAAAAATAGACTATAAGCTGCACCAAAGTGGGGGTCCCATCTGTTTGACCCATCCTTGCACACCCCTTAACAGACGATAGGTGCTGGATACAGGATTTGATGTTTGGAGCTATAGCGGCCATGGGGAAAAGTGAAGAGAATTTCAGGAACCATGGCCCAGAGCCCTAACACATTTGAGCTGCTATTTAATAAATTAATTCACCCTGGAACCACCTACCTTAAGACTTCTTGCCCTGCTTTTTAAGTCATTTTTTCCCAATTTTTAAAAAAATGCACAGAAACATCCTAACTGAGCTTATCATTCAGTGTGAGCCTGGGCTTCATTTCTGTCCCTTGGTTGGATTATCTGAATCATACTCCTAGATAGGGCAACACCTTATGAGGCTGGTGGCAGCACCCATTTCTGAGGGCTACACTATAAAATAAGCTGGGACCCTTGGGTTGCTCTCCCCCACTGCTAAACAAACTCAAGCATTTCACATGAGCATTGGATTCCCAGCAGTGCAGGTGGCAGAGAATGGGCCTGGCAGATTGGTGTTTGATTTGTCAGGGTGCCACATGGAGCCAGGTGCCAGGGCCGTGTTACACGATCTGAGTATCTTGCTGACCTGCCTGCTGCTGTGGCTCATGGCAGGCCGGGGTTTAAGAAGCATAGTTTGCATTTTTCCCTCTACTGGAGAGTTTTATGAAGAAAGACACCTGAACTGGTCCACTGGGCATTTTCCCCTTCTTTTTTATGTGGGATCTGCTGTCTCTCCAACCTAAACTGGGAGGTGGGGATGGGGGATGGCCTTGGTGTGTTCTGAAACTTTATTAACTATTCATCAGGGAAGAATGTGATTTGGATGCATATATTCTTAGGTGAGACACTCAGGAGGGTTTGTGACTCTGGTGTGTGTACATCTGTATTTCATGGAGCTGCAGAAACTAACTTCCATTCCTCAAACACAGTATCCTGACATGGGGCTGGCTGCCTGGGAAGAGCCATTCCATCCAGTAGCTACTGGATCTCCCCTTTATTTTCTCTGTGGTGACCCAAAATAGTTGGCATAAAGTGATTAGATAGGAAGACCTAAGAGGTGTCTAAGCAACGGCTCCTAGGAGAAGCAATTGTCATGTTAATATTGGACAAATGAGGCTGCATTTTCAATTCATTCTCTCAAAAGAAAGGAACTCTCCCTGCTCAGTCTTTGTTGTTGCCCAGTGAGCTGAAGGTCATTGGGTTCTACAGAGAGTAGCAGGCGGTATGCAGGTGGCAGAGACAGGGAGCTGCAGCACCCGCAGGTGCACCCTGACTTGGAGGAGCACATTGGAGGGAAGCAAAGCAGCAAAGTCTTCCCCAGGAATCACCTGCAAAAATTAAGACATAAGCATGGTGCCCAGGAGGAAAGGTCCATCTGCACTGAACCAGTACCAAGACAAGTCGTTTCACTTCATTGATTATCAGTTGTCACAAGCTTTCTGGGGAGAAGAAACAGGGCATCATCTTTGGAACCTTCAGTATCTCCTCTATGCCTCGTTGACATGAAGTTGTACAGTGAGTCTGGAATTCTCAATTCAACTTTGGGTCCAGCCAACTGTAATCAACCTTCTTATCTTGAGAGAATTCCAAGATTCAGTTCCCCTTTGGCTACTATTGGATTTGGATATCTTCATCGTGTCCACCTACCAAGTCTTTTTTACTTTTTAGGTTTTTATTTTGAAACAACTTTAAACTTCCAGAAAAATTGCAAACATGGTACAAGGAAATTTTTTTCATGAGCCGTTTGAGAGTGAGTGGCCCATGTGATACCGCATCCCTGCAAAAACGTTCCTGTGTAATTCTACAAATGGCATAGCTTCCTACACGGCAACATAGCTCCATCCTACGTGGCTATAATGCAGCCATCACAACCTGGAAATTAACACTGATAACTTATTGCCACTTAATATTCAGAGCTCAATCTCCTTCACCCATTGTTCCAATAATATCTCTTGTAGCCAAAAGATCCAGTTGTCATTTATTCATCATGTTTCATTTGAACCATAACAGTTTCTCAGACTTTCCTTGACTTTCATGGCATTGACAGTTTTAAAGGCTGTAGGCCAATTATTCTCTGTGATATCTCTCAATTTCAGTTTGTCTGATGATCCCTAATTATTAGATTTAGGGGATGCATCTTTGGCAGGGATGTAACACGGTGCTGTATCCTTGTTAGATTCTGGCACATGGTACGCGAGGTGGGCCTGTCTGAGTCCTCCCTCATAAAGTTATCCCTTTCCCTTGTGTCATTAATCAACATTTTTCTTTTGGTGGAGGGGTATTTTGAAACTATGAAAGTGTTCTGTTTCTCATACAATTTTCAATTAATTTATATCAATATGTGGACTTGAAGATTCCTTTTTTCTTCATTATCCATATGCCATTACTTCATTATTCATTTTGTTGCTCAGATTATCCCAGATTTGGCAAGTGGAGCCTCCTCCAAGTTGACTTTTGTGACTTTTTTGACATGTCCTCATCATTTCTTTTTATTTTTTTTATTTTTATTTTTATTTTTTTTGAGATGGAGTCTTGCTCTGTCACCCAGGCTGGAGTGCAATGGCACGATCTTGGCTCACTGCAACCTCTGCCTCCCAGGCTCAAGTGATTCTCTTGCCTCTGCCTCCCGAGTAGCTGGGATTACAGGCATGCGCCACCATGCCCAGCTAATTTTGTATTTTGAGTAGAGACAGAGTTTCTACATGTTGGTCAGGCTGATCTCGAACTCCCAACCTCAGGTGATCTGCCCACGTCGGCCTCCCAAAGTGCTGAGATTACAGGCGTGAACCACAGTGCCCAGCCTGTCCTCATCATTTCTGAGCACCTCCTTGATTTATGGAACAATGGATCAGGTTCTTCTTGTACTTTCCCTGTCCCATACCTGAAATCAGCCATTTCTCCAAGGAGCTTTGGTTCCATTTAGTGGAGAATAACACGTAGGAACAGATCTGGGAACTAAGTGTGCTCATTGCTGTTGGGATGTTGCCACTCCCAGGCCCTCTCAGCAGAATCATGTGCATAGACATATGTGGAAGTATATGCCACACGCACACACACACACACACACACGAACATACATGTACTAACATTTACATCTATATTTATTTCTGTATTTATCTATGTGTATTGAAAAGCTCACGTTTCCATTATTATCTTCATTTTCAGTCCAGCACCTGGGGTTCATTCTAGTTTTCTCCCTTCCTACAGGTGGTACTCCTTTCCCCACAGTGAGGAATTTGGCTTTTGTTATCTTTAGTCCATTTACTTATTTAGTTAATCCCCCTGCAGATAACCCAATCCCTCATCACTGTGGTCACCTTCTGCTCCACCTGGATGCCTCTTCATCCTGCACAGGCTCCACTACCCATGATGGGCCCTTCCCCAGGTGTAGATACCTTCCTCACCCTTTGGGCCTGACACCCGACCTTGGGTCACTGTGACTCATCCCTGCCTTCTAGTGTGGACAGCTACACTAATGGCTTTCAACCTGATGTGTTCCAGAAAGGATGAGGAAGAAGGAAAGAAAAGGATGGAGAAAACTATACATGGTCTTCACAGTGAGAATTTAGTGCCCAGAGTATAGGAAGTCATGTAAGCAGTTTGGTCTATTAAATCTATTTTAATGAGGCATATTTTTGTTGGACTGAGCTATATTGCATTAAGATCACTTGTAGTTTCTCTCCGTCTTCTCTTCGTTTCCCTCCCCAAATGACACTGTGACTGCCTGAGGCTCTTCTACCCAAAAGCCAGGCCTTGATCCTTACTTCCACTCACTGTCCACTCAGATTAGGGCTTGGAGAGTCTCCTTTGGTGACTGGAAGGGGAAGACAAATCCCTAGGGGCAGTTTCTGCCCCCCGCCCCCCTCCTTTTTGGCAGAGTCTCCCGGTGCCTTCCACTCCTGTATGGCCACTTTCACAGGCTGAGTTTCCAGCTCTTCGCCCACCCTTTCCCCTTTGGAAGCCCCAGTCTGTTTGGGAACAAAATGCCTGGGAGTCATGAGCGCAGGATGGGGAAAGCCAAGGCCAGCCCGATCCTGGCCTGGGTTGTTTAATGCTGTGGCGCCACATTCCTTCTACTCCCTGGGTCCAGCCTCATTCTCCTGAGGCTGGGAAAAAGAATAGGGCCCACTGCCCGGTCACCGAGGACAGGCCCTCTGATGCCCCTGGAGGATTTGGGATTAACTTGCAAAAGCAAAGGGCCATCTGACTCTGCCACAGGAGCTATTTCTACCCTGTGACACCACTTGCCACAGCCTCCCCGTCACTCTCAGGCTTGGCCATGGTCTCTTTTCCCTGACCCTGCGTCAAGATCTGTTGTCCATTCTGCCATTTGGTCCATTGGGGGAAAGAGACAGAGGTGTCAGCATGGACTGATGAATCGACAGGAAGGCCCAGAAAGAGGGAGCTGTGGTGCCAAAGAAAACCAGTCATTTCACCCCAAAGGATGTGGGGACAAAGGCCAGCTCTGCATGTCAGGTTTGGGTTTTATGTGTCTCCATAGGTCCTGTTTGGCTGGAACTTTACATGGAAGATGGGGACAGCTAGTTTTCTTCTCTGAGTCATGGGAGAGAAAGAACACGGCTCCTTGGGGACTTCTAAATGCCAGAGCCAGAGAACTCAAAGATGTCTCTCAGAGACTTGCAGGATATTGCCATATTGGCGTTTCCACCTCAACTCCATTACATCCCTTCCCTGCTCTAAGATTCTTGAATGATGTGAATCCTTCCCTGGAGAATGCAGTGGCCTGGTCATAACTTGCTAAATGCCGTAATTAAAATAGTTCTCTTATTAACTTGGTGATAACGCTTTTTTTCCCTCCTCCTCTGAAATTACATGTTAGCATTTTGTTAATTAAATTTCCAGTTCCAACAGAACTGCCATGTGGTTTTCAGGGGGCCCTCTTCCTGGGTGGGTGGGGGGTGGGAAGGTGGATGAGCAGGTCAGACTGGTTCTCATCTTTTCTGGGGCCAAACGCCTCTTCTGCAAGAAGAAGGTGGAGAGAAGAAAACAGAAGCACTCTACACCTATACAAGGTAGCCAGATTTAGCAAATAAAAGTAAAAGACACTCAGTTAAATTTGAATTTCAGATAAACAACCAATAATTTATTTTAGGGTTAAGTATGTCCCAAAGATTGCATGGGCCATACTTATGCCAAAACCATATCAATTATTTCTCTGATAGTTAGACTCAGGCATCCTGTATTTCCTCTGGCAATACCATATCTACATCTAAACCTTGACTCACAGCTCCAGAGAATAAAGGTTTTCTACTCCAGAGAAGAAAGTGTATAATGATTCTTTAATTATTGAATTAGCATCAAGGGTTGTTTTACTCCTTTAGTCAGCTCCTTATTCTCATACTCTCAAAATATTTTACAGTTATGTGTTTTATTAATACTGGTGTGATGATCAATGTGGATCTATTGCTGTCTTAATCATTTAAATTGTACCTACGATGTACCAGGTACTGTACAAGAGGCTGGAGTTATAAAAGTTAGTAAGACAGACTTTCATTTACAAAGCCAGATGGTGGCTTTGTAAATAAAACTTTATTGGAACACAGTCACCCCATGTATTTCTTGTTCATGGCTGCTTTCGCCTCCAGTGCTGAGCTGAATAGTTGTAACACAGACTGTGTACCCTGAAAACCTAAAATGTTTACTTGCTGGCCCTTAACAGAAAGTTTGCTAACTTGACCTAGAAGAAGAGGTAGTCAAATATGCTAAGAGAGATGTAAGCAAAGTGTGTGGGAACCACAAAGGGTACCAACTCTTCTTCTGTGCCACTGTGAATGTATCAGAGCTGACATTGGAGCTGAGTTTTAAAGGAGTCATCAATGGGTGGGAAGGGGAGAGGGGCTCAGATCTGAAGAGGAAGAAACAGCATCTGCAGAAGTACAAAGAGTACTCTGGGGCTACGTCCTGGGGATGTGGAGGGTGTGCAGGGTGAAGGGTGGGAAAATACCTCCTCTCAATTTCTTAGTATGTCAAGTATTTATACATATTCAGTTCTATAATGCACACGGCAGATCTCGAAGTTGAAATTCGAATCCATATTTTATACAGGAGTCACTGAAGGCTCAGAGAGTTTAATTTAATTGTCCAAAGTCTCAAAGAAGGAAGGAGAAGGGTCATGATACTAACTCAGAGTGGACCTGTCTAGAACCGTCATTCCGGGCATCCTCTCTGCCAGCAGTCTCCAACCTTTTTGGCGCCAGAAACCGGTTTTGTGGAAGACAGTTTTTCCACAGACCCAGTGTGGGCGCAGTGTGAGGTGTGGGATGGTTTCAGGATAAAACTATTCTACCTCAGATCATCAGGTATTAGATTCTCATAAGGAGCATGCAACCTAGATCCCTCACATGTGCAGTTCACAACAGGGTTCATGTTCCTATGAGAATCTAATGCCGCCACTGATCTGACAGGAGGCGGAGGTCAGGCAGCAATGCTCGCTTGCCCACTACTGACCTCCTGCTGTGGGGCCTGGTTTGTAACAGGCCATGGACTGGTATTGGTCCATGGCCTGGGGGTTGGGCACTTCTGCTCTATGCTGCATTGCACGATGCACATGCCCATTGTGACCAACCAACCGAGGGTTCCTGGAGGACAGGGAGCATCTCTCACTCTACAGCAGTTCTTCTCAACTGGGGATGAATTTGCCTTCTGAGGGACATTGGGCAATGTCTAGAGATATTTGAGTTGTCACAGCTTTGAAGGGAGGTGCTACTGGCATCTCGTGGTTAGAGGCCAGGGATGCTGTTAAACATCTTAGAATGCACAGGATGGCCCCATGACACAGAATGATCCACCCAAAATGTCAATCATACCATGATTGAGAACCTTGCTCTACATCCCTATGCCCAACACAGTCAAATAAAGGGGTACTAGGTAAACATTTGTTGAACTGGAAAAAAGAAAGGTATGTTTAGGGAATGGAGAAAAATTTAGAGTCATTGGTAAGAAGGGTGTAATGGTAGAAGATGATGCAAGAATATAAATTAGAATTGAATTGCAGGCATGCAAGGTTTGACATTCAGGAGTTTTAATGTATTCTAAAGGAGGGACATTTTACTTTAGGAGAGTGACATCATTAGGTGTGCATTGGAGGGTTACACTGACCGTATAATAAAGAGATTTGAGTAGGGAGAACTATCAGGTGGCCTCAACTAAGGCAACAGCAGTGGGAAGAGAGAGGCAGAAACCATTTTGCAAGAAGTTAGCAGGTAGACTTAGCAGGAGTTGGATGTGTGAAGCAAGAGGGAGAGTCACGAAGATACTTGTTTGAACAATTACGACACCGATTGAGGTAAGGGATATAGGAGGAGGGTAGACCAGGTGTGCATGCATAGTTAGAGGTGGGAGGGATGATGATGTTAGATTTGCTAATTTGGAGGTGGCTACAGAATTCCCTGTTCCCATGTGGCAATTTTCAGTAGGTCGCTGGAAATTTGAATCTGAAAACTGGAAAATAAGATTGATATGAAAGTATTGATTAACGCATGTATATTTTTCCCATTGATGTATATCCTTCTTTACATTGTTTTGCCTGTTCTCTTTGCCAGACCATAAGTCCCCAGTGTCAGAGATGGTGTAGAGGTGATGTGCTCAGACAGGATTGGGTTTGAATTCTGGCTCTACTGTGTTCTAGCCATGTAATACCCAGGTGTTCTTTTGCTTCTCTGAGCCATAAAATTTCCTTATCTCTAAAACGGGTGTAATATTAGCTACCTTAGGGGCTGTTATGAAGATTAGATGAAGTTTTGATTGTAAAGCATGTAGGATGTTTTGTTTTCAGTAAAAGTAGCAATTTATTTTTTTATTTTTACTTTTCGTGGATATATAGTATATACAGTAGGTATATATATTTATGGGGTACCTGAGGTGTTTTGATATAGGCACGCAGTGTGAAATAAGCACATAATGAAGAATGGAGTATCTATCCCCTCAAGCATTTACCCATTGAGTTGCAAACAATCCAATTACACTCTAAGTTATTTTAAAATGTACAGTTGTTTACTATAGTTACTCAATTATTTCTTTAATATTTTGCTTTCTAATCTCAGCGTGCACATGTGCATGAGCACATGCATGCGTGCACACACACACAGGCACACACATGCACACACACACACACACACAGCCTAGTACAGGATTCCGTGAAGCTTGATGTTGTCTCTAGAGACCAACTGTCTTTCCCCATTAAACTAAAACGGAAAAACTCATTGTGAAAACTCATCAAGCTTTACACGTATGTTTTATGCATTCTTCTTCTGTATGAATGTTGTTTTAATACGAAGCTGAAAGATGAACAAACTGAGGCATGAGCAAGATGAAGGAAGGAAATTACTAATCACATTGTCCCCATGTCCAAACATAATAGAACATCATCAAAACTCTCCTTCAAAGATTGGCCCAATCTTAGCTGCTTCTCAACCCTCTTTTTCTTTAGGAAAGATTGTCTTGGCTTAGTGTTTCTGTCTCTATTGGAACAACAGGGCTAGAAACCAAGTTATGGACTGTCAGGACCTCTCTTGGATAGTGGAATTTCCTTGATGTATCAAAATATTATTATTGTTAGTTTGTTTTTTAGTGGGTGATAGGCTGGTCATTGAGAGGTGAGATGGTCAATTCAGTTTTGGATCCTGGCTGGACGGACAGACTCATTGTCATTTAAAATGAACTTGCGATGGACTGGGAGAAATATATATGCAACATATGTGATAAAAGACTTGTATCCAGAATACATAAAGGATTCTTACAATTCAGTGAGAAGGCAAACAACTCAATGAAGAATAGCAAAATATTCACCAAAGAAAATATACCAATGGTAAATAAGCACACGAAAAAATACCCTCCAAACTGTTAGCCATTGATCATGAAGGAAACACAACTTACATCCCTGAGATACCCCACCCACTTGAAGGGCTAATATTTAAAAAAGAAAAATCCTAGGCTGGGCGCTGTGGCTCATGCCTGTAATCCCAGCACTTTGGGAGGCTGAGGCAGGGGGAATACGAGGTCAGGAGTTCGAGACCAGCCTGGTTAACATGTGAAACCCATCTCTACTAAAAATACAAAAATTAGCCGGGCATGGTGGCGCGTGCCTCTAATCCCAGCTACTCGGGAGGCTGAGCTAGGAGAATCGCTTGACCCCAGGAGGCAGAGGGCAGAGGTTGCAGTGAGCCGAGATTGTGCCACTGCACTCCAGCCTGGGCGACAGAGCAAGATTCTATCTCAAAAAAAAAAAAAGAAAAATCCTGATAACATCAAGTGTTGGTGAAGACGTAAAGCAACTGAAACTCTCATACATTGCTGGTGGGAATGCAAAATGGCAAAGCCACTTTCAAAAATAGCTTAGCTGTTTCTTATAACATGAAACATACACTTCCCAAACCACTCAGCAATCCCAGTTTTTGATATTTACTCAAGAGAATGAAAACATGTTCACATAAAGACTTGTACTCAAATATTCATAGCAGCTTTATTTCCCAAATTGGAAACAACCCAAATGTCCATTAGCTTGTGGTATAACTGACCACGCAAGGAAAAACTACTCAGTAATAAAAAGAAATAGACTTCTGGTACACAGAACGATATAGATGACTCTCCAAAGCTCTTTATGCTAAATACATAAGCCAGATCCAAAGGACGATACACTACATGCTTCCATTTAGACAAAATTCTAGAAAAGGCAAAGCTATAGAGTCAGAAAGTAGCTCAGTGGTTGCCAGGAACAGGCTGAGGGATGTGGATTGACTGTAAAGGGCACAAGAAAACTTTCTGGATCAATGAAAGAGTTCCCTATCATGAGTGTCGTGTTGGTTTTGCAACACAGCTGTCAAACTCATCTAGCTGTAAATTTAAAACAGGAGGCTTTGACTGTATGTAAATTATACCTCAATAAAGCTAATTTAAAAAAGCAACCCATGACAGTGACATCCTCCTGCCTCGGGACACGTCATTCTTGTTACCTGGAATGCTTTCCCTTTCTTGCGCCTTTTGAGCCTGGCTCCCAATCCTAAATTTCCAATCACTCTTTTTCTACTTCCTTGGAATTTTAAAATTTCATTACTACAAAATTTTTGGTCCATGCTAACATGTTACTTTCTACAATTTTGCTGGTTTCATCAGTACATATCTGACATTACACTAATCCATTATGATTATACCACTATCCTTAATTATTATTATTGATGGAAATAAATATCTTCAGTGCACACACTATAAGACATGACTCATGGCTGGGCACGTTGGCTCACACCTGTAATTCCAGCACTTTGGGAGGCTGAGGTGAGTGGATGGCTTCAGCTCAGGAGTTTAACACCAGCCTGGGCTGTAACATGGCAAAACCCCAACTCTACAAAACATTTAAAAATTAGCCAGACATGGTGGCATGCACCTGTAGTGCCAGCTACTAGGGAGGCTGAGAGGTGGGAGGATTGCTTGAGCCCAAGAAGTCGAGGCTGCAGTGAGCCAAGATCATGCCACTGCACTACGGCCTGGGCAACAGAGCAAGACCCTGTCACAAATAAAGACATGGCCCAGAGTGGCATGGGTACCACTATGGGGTATGGGGACTGTAGCATGGACTACCTTCAATTACCTTCCCAGTGGCTGTCCTGGTCCATTTTGTACTCTAACCCAGAAAGCTTTACAGCACACTAAGGCATAGGGGTGGTGGCTTAGAGCCTAGTCACCTGGCTGGCTTAACTGAGGATTAATGCTTCCCCATCTGTAAAATGGGCATGATATTAGTACCTAGGGTTGTCAGGATTTAAATCAATTCCTATGTTCCAACTGCTTTAAAAATGCCTGGAACAGAGTGGGCTCTATGTAAATGTTTTATTCAAATAATTTTTAAAATACATTATTTCTAACATTGGAATGCAAATTCATATTTAGCTGCTCACTTTTTTTACTCTGATGTGAACTTAGCTAAGAGTAAGAAGGACTTCTTAAACATTCCCCGTGTAAACCTGGTGTGCTCTTCTAGCTTAGCACTGATGGCATGCTCTGAAATTCTTGGTTGAGGTATTGCCTTTCCTTGTAGATTTCTCCAGGGCGGGGTCTTTGTCCTAGTTATTTGCATCCCCAGCACCCAGCACCGTTCTTGGATTACAAGTAGTGCCTTGGTAGTGAGAGTTCCAACTGAGGTTCGGTGACATGCCTGAGGTTACACAGCTTTTAAGGGGTGAACTGAGGCCTCTTGAATACCAGTCCAGAAGTCTTGGGAGGGTGGACTTCCTCTGATTATTTTAATCAGCAGAGAATTCAGAAAAACAAGTCAGTTATCAAATTTGAAACATATGTACTCAACTTTGAAGGTAAGTTCTTGGTTACATAGGTTTCCTTGAGCTGTGAAGTTGAGTTCGCACTCCTGAAGTCTATTCCAACTGGACTGTGATGGGAAGTGACAGGTCTGAGATATCAAACTCCTGCAAGTGTAGTCAAGAGTTAATCAGGTTTCACCTTGGCCTGGGCTTGACTGTCTTGGGACTCTGGACTTTTGGAGCCCACTCTAAGCTTTGTTCCTGACTGAATCATCTTGGAAGACATATGTTCCACCCAGCAGGTCCACTTCCTTTGGTTGTTACTATGTCCCTGCTGTACCACAGGGATGAGCCAGCTTTGCGTGGTTTGCTTCGTCTCATGCAAACTTAGATGAGTTTGACCACTGTATTGCAAATCCAACACCACACTCATAATAGGGAACTCTTTCATCACTCCGGAAAGTTCTTGTGTGCCCTTTGCAGTCAATCCACATCCACTAGCCTGTCCCTGGCAACCACTGAGCTGCTTTCTATCTCTATAGCTTTGCCTTTTCTAGAATTTTGTCTAAATCTTCTCAGCCCAAGATACCTACCCACCCACTTCTGAACTCCCCTAGTTACTAACCATTGATGTGGCCTCCTGAACAGATGCTTCCTGTATTAACCTGACTAAAGCAATTGACAAAGGAAATCTGCTGAAACAACTTACGGATTTCAAAGTCAAACTGGAGTTACTTTTTAATTCACCCTTTAACACTCTATATTCTCCTTGATATGATGATAGTGTAATCCAGAAAAGGGCAGAGTAGGTTACGTTGGTGTGATGGTGTATTAGTCCGTTTTCACGCTGTTGATAAAGACATACCTGATATTGGGCAATTTGCAAAAGAAAGAGGTTTATTGGACTTATATTTCCACATGTCTGGGGAGGCCTTGGAATCATGGCAGAAGAGCAAGTCACGTCTTACGTGGGTTGCAGCAGGCAAAGAGAGAACTTGTGCAGAGAAACTCCCATTTTTAAAACCATCAGATCTTGTGAGGCCCATTCACTAACAGCACAGGAAAGACCCGCCCCCATGGGTCATCTCCTTTCAGGTGTCTCCCACAACACATGGGAATTATGGGAGGTAAAAGATAAGATTTGGGTGGGGACACAGAACCAAACCATATCAGATGGTGTCAACTTGATTGAATTGAAGGATGCCTAGTTGGCTGGTAAAGTATTGTTTCTGGGTGTGTCTGTAAGGGTGTTGATAGAGGAGACTGACAGTTGAGTTGGTGGACTGAGAGAGGAAGACTGACCCTCAATATTGGTGGGTGCCATCCAATTAGCTGCCAGTGCAGCTAGGATGAAGCAGGTGGAAGAGGATAGGATAACCTTGCTTGCTGAGTCTTCTGTCTTTCACCTTTCTCCCATGCTGGATGCTCCTCCTGCCCTTGGACCTCAGACTCTAGGTTCTTTGGGTTTTGGACTCTAGGACTTGCACCAGTGGCTTGCCAGGGGCTCTTGGCCCTTCCATCCATCAGAGACTGAAGCCTGCACTGTCGGCTTCCCTGGTTTTGAAGGTTTCCAACTCGGACTGAGCCACTACTGGCTTCTCTCTTCCCCAGCTTGCATATGGCCTATCATGGGATCTTACCTTGTGATCATGTGAGCCACTTCTCCTAATAAACTCCCTTTCATATAGACATAGATCCTATTAGTTCTGTCCCTCTGGAGAATCCTGACTAATACATTTGGTTTAAATCAACAAATATTTACGGAGTACCTATCATGGGCCAAGTGCTGTACTTGTTTGTCCCTCAAGATTCTCAAGAAGTGACAGCAGCATCTGTCTTATCCCTGGTACTTAAATAAGACATCTCCCATTGTCCTGGGAAGATCAAGCCATTGAGCATTTATATGTCTCTGCCCTAGAGATTTCCTAAGGCCAGTCTTGAATTCTCCCCTCTCCTAGACTTTGAGAAGG
This sequence comes from Theropithecus gelada, assembly GCF_003255815.1. Classification (NCBI taxonomy): domain Eukaryota; kingdom Metazoa; phylum Chordata; class Mammalia; order Primates; family Cercopithecidae; genus Theropithecus; species Theropithecus gelada. Next base: position 45,690,104 of record NC_037684.1, on the reverse strand, counting down.
ATCAGTTTAGGAGGCAGGGCACTGCAGAGCTATAGGCCTCCTACCTGGACACCCTGTGTTGTCTGTTCAAGCAAGGAGGCTCCCCTCTAAGCCTGCAGGCTCCTTGCTGTCTGACCCCAGCCATCTACCCTTGCTTCAAATTACAAGTAGGACTAGAAGCCAAGAGCCAGCCCAATGCATCATGGTTCTCACTAAGTAGACAAACCAAGCTGCCAGCCAGCAGGGCTTGGCTACAAAAGCTCAGGAAGCAGCAAGCTTATCCAGAGAAGGTGATTTTGTTTCTAAATGCAGCTTCTCTCTCTGCAGAACCTATAGATTTCTTCCAATTGCTTTTCTGTTTAAAGATGAGCAGTCTTGTTGGGGGTGCCATCGGGGTGTGTGTATGTGCGTGTGTGTGAGTGTGTATGTGTGTGTGTGAGTGATGGGGCATGCAACTGCATAGTAATTTAACTGACTTCATTTAAGATAAGGGCATGCCATTGGTTCAGTCCCCGTTAGGTTCTAATTAACCTGGCTCTATTCTGGAGCCACAGAAGACACTGCTGATCCAAGATGACGCTCTTACAAATGAACCTTCATGGTCCAAAATCTTCATGGTCCACAGGGAGGAAGGATGTATAAGAGTTGCATTTGCATTGTTTACTCACAAAATATGTGAACAGCTTCCCTCCTCACCCTGCCCCCACCATCCTCCCACACAAAGACACATACTCGGCTTATAATTTGGTTTGTCAGCTACTTGATATAAATTCTAGTAATGGGCAGAGGAGTGACTCCTTGGGGAGGGCCCTGCTAGTTCTTAATCTCAGCAGAGGTGGATAGATCTGGGGACCTGGGAGAAGCTAAGCACTTGGAGATGTAGCCTTTGCTGTTGGTTATTTTGTTGATGAGGATATACTTCGGAATCCAGAAACTCTGAAAGGAAAGAGTTGTTGATTCTCTGATATTGCATTCATTCATTCGTCACACATCCATTGAGCCCCTCCTGGTGGGAACAGGCACAATGATTCCTGTGGGAAATATGTTAGTTTCAAAGGCAACCCTGGGAGGGTCCATGGTCATTTCTGCAGAAAAAACTTGGACTGGGAATCAAGAGACTGCATCTATCCCGGGTCTTTTGCTCATTTGTTGGGTGACCTTGCGCAAGTCACTTCCCATCCCCGGGATTTCAGGTTCTCCCCTGAGCTTCCCTGCAGCTCTGACGCTCTGCATTTCAGCTCCATAGAGCAGGGAGGACCCAGATGCATGTGCCCGGGCAAGCCTCCCTCTTCCCTCCGCTCCTGGCTAAGTCTGAGGGCCAGGCTGGGTGTGTCTGCTCTTACTTTCCCCTCAGGCTTCTCCTCAAGGTTTTCCCTCTTCTTTATCCTCTCTCCCTGCAAAAGTAAGGGAGAGATGAACAGAGGAATATGGATACAGAGAGAAGAATAACAAAAAAACAAAAAAAATCCTCAAGATTTCCCGTAGCCAGCGAGGAATATCAGGTTTCAACCTGAACAAAAACGTGCTGTTGCACTGCCTGGCTATTGCCTGACTTTGGAACCCAAATGGGTGTTCTCTGTCAAGTCAGAGATTGTGGTTCAGAGTGAAGACTGACTTATATACACATTGCCATGGCAACGTTTAGGTAAACTGGCTCAGAGGCCTCAGGATGGATATTATGGGATTGCTTCCTTTCCTCCTTTTTTTCTTTCCTCTCAACACTAGCCTAAGGTAAAGAACAACTGAGCTGGGTTAAGTGATTCCTTTTTGGAGATTTCTTACCTTTGTACGTATTTGGCTGGGAATTTGTCAGTGAAAACTCAGCTGAGGTGTCAGCTGAAGGTGTGCTGGGGTCCTTGAGTTTTATTGATAACTAGATGATGTGATTGATCATTCATGTTGAATGTGACTGATTATGTTGCTAAGGGAAGAAGGGAGCTACAGGTGCACACGTGTGTGTGTGTGTGTGTGTGTGTGTAAACTGGATGGGGGATGCTGGTTGTGACTTTAAGTTGGATGTCTACCTTCTCCATTCAGATTTCATCTGTCTGTCCCAGATTCTCTTGGTAATGGTCGTATCCAGTGACACCCAAGTTTTCTTTCATTTGCTTGCCAGAATTTGAATCACTGTCTACCTAGTGCCTGATAGTCATACACCAAGTAGGGCCTTGAAAAACTAAAATACGCTTTCTCCAGGGACACCCAGAGCAGATGCAGAAGACATCCTTGCCTCTTATCTCCTCTGGGGGTTGATGCTGGAGACCTTCAAAAGCCTATATAGAGAGCAATGGGGGTCTTGGATTCTCCTGGCTATTTTATTTTATTGCTTTTCTGACTTGGACTTCTAGGCTGCACACTTGAGGCATCAAGCTTACCTACATGCAGAAAGATTGGCCCAGTGAATACCCATACAGGGATTTCTGGAGCTCTCCTAAAGAAGGATGGGCAGACTTTAAGCAGGATCAGAATCTCACTTGTCAGAGTTCCGTGGGCCACACTAAGATGGGAATTAGGAAGAGAATCCACAAGGGAACACTGGTGGAATCTGATGGAGTCAGTTCTCCACTCGTCCGTTCTCCACTCTGCACTTCCTCACAATCTCCCTGGACTAGTAATACGTTTGTGAAATATAAACTTTTTTTTTCCAGACAGGGTCTCTCTCTGTCACCTAGGCTGGAGTGTAGTGGCACAATCTTGGCACACTGCAACTTCAACCTCCCAGGCTCAAGGGATCCTCCTACCTCAACCTCTTGAGTTACTGGGACCATAGGCATGCACCACCATGGTCTGCTAATTTTTTGTATTTTTGTTAGAGATGGGGTTTCGCCATGTTGCCGGGGTTGGTCTAGAACTGAGCTGAAGAGATCTGCCCGCCTTGGCCTCCCGTAGTGTTAGGATTAGAGGTATAAGCCACGGTGCCTGGCCTGAAATATAAACTTAATTATCTTAGTGAGTATAATCAAGACAGGATATTCTTTTTCTTTTTCAAAGATAAAACGCCAGAAAATTACAACGTCTATAGATGTGTGTCTTACATTTATAATAGACAGGTGCCAGAAATCCATGTGTATAGGAAAAATGTGAAGTTGGTGAATTTTAAATATATTTGGTGAAATTGTCAGAGGAAATTCTTGGTGATTTCTTTGTAAAGTGCTCTATTTCTTCAAATGTTTCTGTTATCCAGATTTTTCTGCCTTTGGTTGACTTGGAATTGAGTGTCCCCACAGCTTAGAACAAACAAAAAGTGAGCTGGGCCTGGGGAAAAATCAGAGTAAGCAAAAAAGGTCTTTGGCCTCAATCTCTTCTTCTGAGATTTACTTAGCATATTTGGGATGTGCGGATACCCTTTCTCCTGGTCTTTAAATTTGCTTAGGTCATATTTTTTCTTTAGAAATAAAATGCTTTTGGCTTTTGTCAGGAATTCTTCTGTTCTTTGCCTTTTTTTTTTTTTTTTTTTTAGAGACAGCATCTCGAGGGCAGTGCTACCATCGGAGCTCACTGCAGCCTTGAACTTCCGGGCTCAAGTAATCCTTCCCACCTCAGCCTCCTGAGTAGCTGAGACAACAGGAGTGCGCCACAATGCCTGGCTATTTATTTATTTTTATAGGGATGGGGTCTCCCTATTTTGCCCAAGCTGGTCTCGAACCCCTGGGCTCAAGTGATCTTCCCATCTCAGCCTCCCAAAGTGTTGGGATTATTATAGGCATGAGCCACCATGCCTGGCCTACTTTTCGTGTTTTGGAAGCACCTATTGCACAGAGACAACTAAGAAACAGTTTCTATAATTACCTTTAGAAAGCATTTTGACCCCTATTTCTTTGAGACACTCGTCTTCTTTGCCAGCTCTGATAATAAACCCCATTTTTGACATTCAGGGCATTCAGTCAGCAACCTCAACAGGAAGAGGAAGCAGGAACTAACCAGAAGAAGACTGTGGGGATACTGGATGGAGAGGAAATCAGTCCATTGTAGGTGGCCCAGGACCTTCTGACTCCAGATTTGAGTCAACATGGAACTCCCAGGATGCTCCTCATTTAAAGAACTAGTGGCACTTGTTCTTTTGTGGGGAGAGGGGATAAAGAAGAGGGAAAACCTTCTCCTCTGGTCCTTCCTAGGCTCTAACCAATTTTAATATAACTCCATTGCTGGCACTATGGTCCTGGAAGCCACAAGTGAACTGTTTTCTACTTTGATCCTTAGGGAAATTGGAGCAAATCAAGTTGCTTATTTAAAAAAAAAAAAAAAGTCAAGGGTGAGATTCCCTGGGGTGTGGTGTGAGGATTGTACTGGAAAAGGAGGAACACAGTCCAAGCAAACACTGCTGAGAAAGTCTTCCAGCTGGTTGGGTTCCTAATAGTTTCTCTGGGCAAAGGGGAGATCCACTGTCAGATAAAAAGCAACTCATCACCCTCTAAGCAGCAGCTGGGCAAACGGCCAGGCTGGGGAGAACAATGATTTCCTCGCTCTTAAATTTGATGATTAGTTCATATTTATTGGAAGCCTGTGATGCATTTAGCCTTGCAGCCAATGTGCAGAAGGAGGCAGCCCGATGGGATTCATTTTTTCCTATTCAGTTTTTCCAGTTTTCATCAACTGAGTCAGCATCTCCCTAGTTAAGAGTTGTTGAGCTGAATCTCATCTGATCGTCCTATAGCTACTAAAATGGCTCTTAATGCCTTCCCTCTCATTCCAGCCCCCAGATCAAACTGGCCTATGCATATCCACCCTCCCCAACAGTTCCACCCTTTCCTGCATCTCCATCAATAAGATGAAATGGCCTATTTCACTTAAAATACCTCCATGATTGCGGGTTTCTCATTACTGCCTGTAAACAGACCTCTCTAGTGTTTAACACGTTACTTTAATTAGCTTTAGGGATAGAAGGAAAAAGAGAGGGTGTCAGGGTTGGGGGACAGGCTTTCCCTGTTTGTTTTCCTTTTGTTTTGTTTTTTTGAGATGGAGATTCGCTCTTGTTGCCCAGGCTGGAGTGCAATGGCGTGATCTAAGCTCACTGCAACCTCCGCCTCGTGGGTTCAAGCGATTCTCCTGCCTTAGCCTCCTTAGTACCTGGAATTACAGGCGTGTGCCACCATGCCTGGCTAATTTTTGTATTTTAAGTAGAGACAGGGTTTCACCATGTTAGCCAGGCTGGTCTTGAACTCCTAACCTCAGGTGGTCCGCCCACCTCGGCCTCCCAAAATGCTGGAATTACAAGCATGAGCCACCGTGCCCAGCCTGCTTTTATTATTTATTGAGTGTTACTGTCTGTTGGACTCCATGTTGTGTAAATTCTCTCGCTCACTCCTCACAGCCTCTTTATGAGATAGGCCATCTTATTGACTCAATTACACAAATGTGGAAACTGAGGCTGAGAAAGCCTCCATGGTTCCTGAGAGGAGCCACTCTGATACTGCCTCTGTGACTTCGGGTCCGAGCCACAACTTGGTGTCCCGAAAGGTCAAAAGCCAGGGGAGAAGTACTAAGGGGTACCTTTGGTGTTCCTTTAGGAAAAGAACTGGGGGAACTGATCATGAAGCTCAGGTTTATAGAAATGTTTATGGGGCCAGGTCTGACATGCAAGGCATCCTGAAGCTTAAGCATCCATTTAAAGCATGCATACTTATGTTTGAATTTACTCCTGAGACCAAACTGTAGCTCCCTTATGTTCAAATTGCACTTTTCAGCAGTGCATTAAAACACCAGTTGCCACAGGATAAACAGCCCAGATGCTCCCAGGAGAAGAGCTGCTTGTTCACTTGTTGAAGAAGCTGGTAGGCTGTCTGGAGGTTGGGCAGTCTTACCTAGTCAGATGTGCTGGTGATTCTCCCTAGGGATTACTGGTTCTGGTGGTCTCTGACGTTGATCCTAATGCTGACTGGTTTCATCGCCTCTATTTTACCCATTCGTTGAGCCCTGGATGAAATGATTTGAATATGAATAAGCGCTACAGGGGGTTTGCAAATGAGGCCAAGATTTTTGCAATCCATTGCTGTTTTTCCTTCTGGGGATAAAGTGGGTGGTGGTTTATAGCCAGGTGCAGTGTAGTTTATAGACTGCCAGTAGTAGCAGAGGCCAAGAGCGGAGGGAGCTGATGATAACAAACAGTATCCTCTGGGGAATTTCATGGATGGTTCATGGATGTCCCTGAGAAAGTCAAAGTAACATGTAATTAAATCAAGTTTCCAAATAAAACACTCTGGGTCCAGAAGAGATTTATGATCTAGGAAGATTAATTAAACACATTGCTAGGTCCTGGGTTAGTACTGGGCATTCAGGGGTATCTGAAGGGAAAGCTGGATCCCAGTGGAGTGATTTCCCTTTTTCAGAAGAATTAGAATCCTGGGTCAGGGCAGCTGCTGAATGATCTGGAGGGAGTTATGATTGCCCAGAGGGTCATTTCGAGGTAAACCCTTCCAAAAGAGCACTTCACTGCAAGATGCAAGCATCATTAGGTTGAAATCAAGAACGTAAGCCAGCCAGACCCCAGATGCTCTGACAATCTAGCGGGCTAGCCAAGCAAATGCATTCTCCGCTGCTCTGTGTCCCAGGAGGCTGGGCTGTCGGGATACTATCAAGAGGCTGTGTTGCCCTTGGGCTTCCTGTGGGGTTCAGCCAATGACAGTGAGGGGAGGAAAGTGAGGTAAGGATATTTCATTCCCCGAACCCCACCTTGCAGGATGACCTTGTGCTGGCTGCATCTCTCCAGAGTTCATAGCTACTGTGGAGCTGCATCATTCTTCCTCCAAGGTCTTGCCCCTTCAGGCCTGGAGAATGATAGTCCCCACTATTTCTGGTCCTAGGGCACTGCACTGTTCCCTGCTACTTCTCGACACCCTGCCCACTCATTTGTAAGTAGTTCGTTTATTAAACTCTCCTGAAGTTACCCAACATAAGGATGCCATCTGTTCCTGCCTAAACCCTGAATGATACAAAAGTAGCTCCTAATAGGATCCCCATTTCACAGGCAAGGAAACTGCAGTGTAGAGAGATGGAACAACTTGCCAGGGGGCCATACCTTGTAAAAGGCCAAACTAGGATTTACATCCAGTTTTGTCTGATCTCAGAGCCTACGGATTGATGACTACCCTTCAGCACTTCTGTAGGGCTCCTTATGGTGTCAGCAGTCTCTGACAAAGGCTACTAAGAATTCATCAGCCACTGGTCATTGCTCTTGAGGCCTTTCCTGCCACCCTCTCTGCCTCCTATGAGGTGAAATTGCGCAGATCCACCCGCTTCTTCATTCTCCCACTGCTGGGACAAAGGGCATGAGCCTCTATGGTGGATGATCTGGACTTGGATGAAGACCACACAGCAGTGCCAAGAGGCCACTTGAGGAGTAACTGAGCTTGGTTTCACTGGCCCGGTGTCCCTCATCTGACACCATATGCAGTGCAGGGACACAGCAGACAGGAAATGCTTTGTGGGACACAGTAATTGCAGGGCTGCTCACTTAGCACTGGGGTCATTTCAGAGCCCATAGATTCACTTCCAGGAGGCCCAGAGAGTTGGCTCAAACCTCATCCCGCACTGCTCCAGAGCCAGGTCATAGAAAATGCAGGTTCATGTGATCAAGAGGATGCTAGATTTTCACCTGGTTTTGTGCATTTTCATAATGTTCCCTCTTCCATTGGTGCTTAGATACTAACAGGTGCTTAGATACTAAGTGTAATTTACATGGTTCATATGCCTGACATGTAATAAACTCAGAATATTGTTGAAAAAAATGAATGAATGGGCTAAGTGATCATACTTTGGGAGCTCTAAGAAAGTGGGGGATGGAGCTTATGAAATCATTTAATCACTTCCTATCCCTGTTTCAGACCACCAGTTAAGGTCAAGGCTGAGAGAAGAAATTTGCTGGGAAAGGCATAATGCCAAGAGTACTTGGTAGGAAAATAATAAGTGATAAGAACTGTCATTTTAAGCATGTGGTATGTACCAGGCATCCTGCTTAGGTTTAAAATGCACTATCTCATTTATCTTTCCAATCCTATGACTTTGATGGAATTATCCTCATCTCACAGATGAGCATCAAGCCTCAAAGAGAAAATTTATATTGCCTCCAAATTTACACTTCTACTAAGTGGCAGCATTGGGATTAAAAGCCAAATCCATCCTCAGACCTCAGAACTTTGGTTAATTATTCAGAGTTCTGGGTTGGATGCCTGGGAATTAGGGCTGCGAATCCAATCTTACGGTTTGGAGCTGGACACCACTGTCACAGCCCACCACACCTATAATCTCACCACCCAAAGAATTTCTCTCCCCATATGATTCCTTCTCACCTTGTCCTCCCTCTTCGGAGGGTTCTTTCTTGCCAGTTTCCTCTTCTTATTGTGAAATGATTTTCTCTCTGTTGCTGCCTGTCCCAGCCCTTAGGCGGGAGGTACTGAAACGATTCACTAGCGTTTGCCCTGACCTGTCTGTCGCATCTCACACCGCACCAGGGGATGCTGTGCCTCTCGGCTTTGTTAATCATTTCAATTTGACATTGTGTGTGTTTTATGGTCTTACTTCCGCCCCACTTTGCCCCCATTCAATGATGTTTACCTTTTAAAGCAACACTGGAAGGGAAAAGCTATTTCTCCTGCCAGATGTTGAAAAAAAGAAGAAGAAAAGAAAAACACTCTTCCCCCCACTGCACACATTTCTGCTTCCAGTTTGTTCTCTGTAACACACACAGATAAATAGGAGAGATGAGCAAACTCCAGCTCTTTGTCTGAAATAACGAACAGCAGGGGTCTTGTCCTTGGGTATGGAGCCCCTGAAAGCAACGTGTCTCACATTTTAACACACATGTGAACCACCTGGGGAATCACGTGAAGATACAGATTCTGATTTAGTAGGTGTGGGTGGAACCTGAGATCTTGCATTTCATCCCAGGGAGTTGCAAGGTGATACTCTAAGTGAGGCTCCTAAGATTCCCCCCCGCCCCGTCCCCTTCGTTTTGGTCCTCTATTTCTCTGTCCCTGAGGTGACTCTGTCACTCAGGGAAATGTGCGCTTGTCTCCAGAGCTCTTGTGGTCTTTCCAGACTGCACCACATCTCCCACGAATGCTGCAGCTTGCTCAGTGGCATCGCCTTTTATGGCTTAGGTTGGAGTCTGTCTGCTAAGCCCTTCCAAGGATAACAGTTAGTTGTCACTGGCTTGGAGACAAAAGAAATGCATTTTGCTGGAGCCAGTTTTCCCCGAAACACTAATGGTACCTTTATCTCGGGTAATTAAAGCTCTGACTGATGAATGCGTAATTACGCATAAGCCCGTCTAAAATGATCGCCTTGGTCTTTCATCTTGAGCTCACCTCATTTAGAGAGGTAACAGTCTTTGGGTGTGCTTTACAGAGTAGCAGTTCTGAGGTGTCTGAGTTGGGTGGAGTCACTTGGGGGGCCGGCCACCTCCACAATTACTGTGGTTGTGTGAAGGCTGGAACTCTCTTTGTCTCCACGAAGTAGTGGCTTTACGTGGCTGAAGGGGGCAGTGGGAAAGTCAAGAAATGTGTTGAGGTTTGCCAGGCTGGAGGTTCAAGCTGCGGCCCATGGATCTGGTCCCAATTCTGTATCCGAGTGCTTCGGGATAAAGGGGGTGACAGGCCCGTGATCTGTCTTCTGCCCTTGGGCCACTGGCCACCTCTACACCCTCCCTGTTTGGAAACAGGCTCATTCTTTTTACTGTGGCTACCACTGACCCTACCTGTGCTAGTATCACTGTCATCCTGTGACCCTCCTTCCCCAGCCTGAGTTAGGGCTGATTTAGTTTTTGTTTTGTTTTGTTTTGGTTTTGCCTCTTGGTTGAGTGCTCATGGAAGTAGCCCAGAGTGCTAGGTCAATTTCTCATTCTCAAAAACACTGAAGCAGAAAGAGGCCTAGAGAGTGGTGGCAGATCACATGAGTTCCAGACATGGATGAACTGAAAACCCTCCTCTCCCTCACATGAGAACTGCAGCAAATGACAACTGTTAAGCCCTTCTGAGCCTCAAATTTCTCATGTGTGAAATTCTACTAACCTCATAGAACGGGTTAAATGAAATAAAACCGGTACTGGCTTAGCACATGGTCTGGCTATTGTATTGGCTTAGCACTTGCTTTGGCTATTGTATTAGCACAATACAATGATCTGGTTATTGTATTGGCTTAGCACATGATCTGATTATTGTGTTGGCTTAGCATATGGTCTAGCTATTGCTTTTGGTATTTCTATTACATGGGAGGGCCATCGTATGCTCTTTGGGTGCTGTAGACCAATAGAAACTATTCAAGTCACTACTTTTGAGCATTCTCTTCCTCTCTGATAGGTCTAAAATGCTGCTGTACAATCTGAGACCCTCTGGGATCCCAAGGGACTTTAAAAAAAATGGTTGGGATGGGCTTACCTTGAGCTCTCATCTAATGTCCACAAACACAGGTACACTCACTTGAGGGGCAATTAGATTGGTATAAAAAACCAGCATATACAGGAAAAATAATCTGAGGGCAACAAAAAATAATAGATGCTTAATGGGTCATTACTACCTGCCATGCTGTGTGCTGTGTATCTTCATACCACATTATTTTTGCAGTGATCCCACATGGTAGAGGAGATATGAAGGCTTAGAGGGATGGCTTCCTTCAGTTTATATCTCTACTAACTAACCTATGTAGGACCATCCTATTCCATTAAAGATGGTGACACTATTGTCTTCTTATGCTGATCTTCTAGCTACTTCTGAATGTTTTCAGTTCACACTCAGGTTTCTCAAATGTACTTCCCTTCCCCTATAAGACATTCATTCTTCAATCTTCTGAAGCTAGGCTTCCCACTCCCAGCCTTGTAGTGATATTGTCACCCAATGGTCAACAATGACCTACTTCTTCAGTGCCAAACTCAAACGTTTTCTCATTTCTTTTTCTTCTTTTCTGGCACATACCACAGTTGATGAAAACTCTTTCCTTGGACCCTAGGATGATATATCATACTGATTTACCTTCTTCCTCCTAATCACCACTTCTCTGTCTCTGCTGCCTCTTTTCTTTTTTATGCTTACAAAAGGGTCTTATTCCTATGTCATATTCTCTGAGAAACTCACCTAGTGTCACGATATCAACCTTCTCCTGTATGCTTACCACTGTCTAAACTTCTATTTTTAAGCTTTGCATTTAACAAGCTACAGGCATGTATATCCTGGCTGTATCTCTCTAGATGTAGTGGCATGATCTCTGGCTCCACAGGTGTAAATTAGAAGTCTGTGTCCCTCTTTGATATTCCTTTCACCTTCTGCTTTCTTAGCTTTTGCCAATGTCCCATGCCTCTTCAGGGAGAAATCTCAATTACTTTTGACTACCTTGTATTCCAACCCTCACAATTGACTTAATATCCAAGTGCTACAGCTTCAAATCTTGACCACCCAGTCCTGCTTCCTTTGTGAGACTCTGAACACCTCACACCTGACTTATTGGAGTAATTTTTCAAATGCTTTCACTTCCTTCATTACCTCTCCAGACTGTGATACTCTATACCACACAGTCTGAGTGTTCTGGAAATGCTACTTGCATTACATTGGTCTGCTCAGGAAGCCTACAAAATAGGTGACACAGGCCTTAACTTGACTTGAGAAGTTCTCCATGATTTCCATGTCTTCCCAACCTGTTTTTCCCACTGATACCTATGAAAACCCTTGGCTTAAGTCAACATAAACTATGTGTTAATTAGGATTAGGTTCAATTGCCAGTAACAGTATAATCCAAAATAGCAGCGACTTAAATTGCACAGAAGCTTATTTCACTCTTGTTTTAAAAACCAGGTATAGGCAGCCCAGGACAGAAATGCCAGTTCTGCTCCACCAAGGGCTCAGAGACCCAGGCTCCTGCTCTCCTGTTGGTCTACTTTGGGTGACCTCCATTCCCAAGATCACGCTCATGATTGGCCAGTTCAGAACCAGTTATCAAATCCACAGTACAGCCAGCAAGAAGGGGGGCAGGTGTGAAGAAGGACATAGTCCTTCCCTTTAAGAACATTTTCTGGAAATTGTAGATATGGCTTCCATTTGGATCTCATTGGCTAAAATGTAGTCACATGACCACATCCAGGTGCAAAAGAGGCTGGGAAATTTCTTTTTTCTTCTTTCTTTCTTTCTTTTTTTTTTTTTTTTTTTTCTGTCTTTGACCATATTTGTATCTGACTGAGATTCAGGGTTTTATTACTAAAGCAAGAAGATGACAAAGGGTATTGGGAACAACCAATAACCACCACTGCAGTCAACTCTATTTTTCCTCACAGGCCATGGATATTTTTGTCACTGTGCTATGGTGCATACTTGCCTCCCTTGCCTGATATCTCATCTAAATCTGTAAGAAACTTGTCAGAGAGACATTATCACAGAGTTGAATGAACATTGACCTTGGAGTCACACAGAACCAGGTTCAGGTCCCAGCTTTACCACCCACAACTTGCTGTGAGACCCTGAACTCACAAAACATCTTTGAGCCTCGGTTTTCTTCTCTGCAAAATGGAGTAACAAAATTCATGTTGCAAGGTTATCATGAGGATCACATGGGGCAGTTTGGATTAAGTACATACCCCAATGTTTGGAATAGCATATATAATCGAGAAAGGAAAGCTCCTTATCTTAACAATAATCATGATAATCAATATATTACCTCAAAAGACCCAAGTTATTTTCTTTCACAGAGAACTTCCTATCTGTTCCAGTTTGAGGGAACCATTCCTTGCTTTGAACTCTTTTAATAATACACACTGTATTTGAGACACTGATGATAAAATTAATACATGCGGTTTGTGATTTTTTTAAGAAAATTTCTGAACCTCCAGAAAAGTTGAAAGAAGAATACGTTGACTTTCCTTAATTGCTACGTTAAGTGATTATGTCCATTTGCCCAGTTTTCTCAACTAAATGAAATATCTCTTGAAGTCAAGGTCCACGTATTAAACAGGAAGCTTCCTTTGTTTTTGATCCTTTTTTAAATTTTTTTTTTTTTAATTTTTTATTCTCTTAGTACCTCCAATGCTGCTTAAGAAAAAGGTACATTTCGCATCACTCTGTCTACTCCTGTCTTTGATGATTTTTCATGGATGTCCAAATGGCTGAAGGCAACAATGACTGTGTAGGATAAGATTTGCAAGATTTGTCAAAATTGTCCATTATTGCTTTAAGGGTGGTGATATGATTTGTCTGTGTCTCCACCCAAATCTCATCTTGAATTGTAGCTCCCATAATCCCCACATGTCATGGGAGGGACGTGGTGGGAGGTAACTGAATCATGGGGATGGGTTTTCCTGTATTGTTCTCATGATAGTGAATAAGTCTCGTGAGATCTGATGGTTTTATAAAGGAAAGTTCCCCTGCACATGATCTATTGCCTGCCTCCATGTAAGACGTGCCTTTGCAGAAGGTGAAGGCACCTTCTGCCATGACTGTGAGGCCTCCCCAGCCATGTGGAACTGTGAGTCCATTAAACCTCTTTTTCTTTACAAATTATCCAGTCTTGGGTATGTCTTTATTAGCGGTGTGAGAACAGACAAATACAGGCAGGCTCCAGGTAGATATTCCCTCCTCTCACTTCTTTGTATGCATCATAACCTCCAGTGATATTCTTCAGACAAACAAACAAAAACAAAACACAGTTGCTAAGTGAGTGAATGAATGAATGCTTAGATAAATGAATGGCTGTAGAGATTCAACTTAGGGTGACTGGGAAGTTACTCAGATGGTCAGTGAGAGAGCACAGACTTGGTTGTACATAAATCTAGGCCTTTACACTATATACTGCAAACAACAATGATCAGAGGCAATGAATGATCCTGAGGATGCTTCCTATTTTCTCCCCATTTTCCTTGTGGAGGTATAAATTGACTAATTTTGATGCCACCTGGCAAATCCTCCTTTAAAAGAATTATATTACTAAGATATAATATACCCTCTGGGGCTCTGTAAGAGTTTGATTGATAAGAATTCATTTTCTTTCTTTCATGGGTACCACAGGGGGTTAAAATGGCTTCCCAAAGGCAATCAGAGAGAGCTAATCCCCTTCAGCAACTTATCCCTTTGGCATGGTTCCATCCCATCTATTTTGCAGTAGGTAGGAAGGATTATCTTGGAGGCTTGGACAAAATCACTCCCCAACTGCAAACTTGTAAATGATAAACCGATGGTCTACCATGTGCAGTGTGTTGGATGCATACGTTCTCTCCACTTTTCACAACACCTCCACGATAGGTATTGCTCTTCCATTTTACAAGTGAATTAACTGAGAGTCAGAGAGGGTCACATGACTCAAAGGGGCAGAGACAAGAGTTGAACCAAAGTTTGCCTAACTCAGACCTTTTTCTTATTCTACTGTGGAGGACTCTCTGTGAATATTTCATTAACAAAGAACATGTTTCAGAAAACATAAAAGTAAGCAAGTTTGCTCCAGCAGGTCTGCAAGCAGGAAGTAAACATGCAGTAATGTCACATTTCAATACTAATCTGGGCGTTGTCTTGCCCCATCTCTCTGCTACCCGTTGAACTTCCAGAAAATAAACTCTATGCTTGATGTCCAGTAGAGTCATATTACTGCTCTTTGTCCAAGCTCTTGAAGACAGGAATTAGCATAGGCATTTATTATTATCTGCAAATTATTTGGACTTTATGAAACGGCCTTTTCTCAAATATCACTGCTTGGCGTAACATGATATTCACAATTTTGGTGCAGAAGACCAACTTGCCTCCGACAAAGCAAATGCTCACTGAGTCAGATCGTTTACACTCTCTCTTCTCTCTCTTGGCACATATTATATATATTTTACAGTCAGTAATATACACATAGACCTATGACACACACACATAATAAACTGCGCAGATAAAGTGCCTTATTATGCCTCGTCTAGATTACCAAATAATGTGCCGGCTGAACAAAGGCTTTTAGCAGAATGATTGCAGAGTATGCTCTCTTTTGTCTTGCTTTCTTCTCCTCTTTTCCTCCTTGCTACCCACCGCCCTCCACCTGCCCCTCCTCCTCTGGCTCAAAGCACTCCATGCTGGGGCTACAAAGCATCACATTCCTCAACAGGTTTAATCTTTGTAACATTCTGGCATGCAAGTTATTAAGAGGAGATTGTGAGGAGCTGTGAGGATGATTTGATGGAGTCTTTTCGTGGATAAAAGGTTCTTGCCTGGGATTATCTTTACTTTATTTGAAGTAATCCCACTCGTCCCCTCAGCTGGGTTTGTGGTTCTTGGACTGGTGGGCTGGGGGCAGGTGCACCTAGAGTGATTTTCAGGGCTCAGCAGGGCCAATGGGAAGGTGGACAGCCTTGTTGGAGTAAACTGGGGAGGGGTTCAAGAACTGTACTCTGTAGAGAGAGTGCAAAGTTTGATAGGGCCCTGCTGAAACAGCCTGGTTTAGGGGAGTCTCTAATACTTTTCTTTGAAATGCAAAATTAGGCAAAACCACTTTCTTGACTGTGAGTTTTCCATTAACAACAGGTCCTAACACACTAATGGGCAGTGCCCATATCTTAAACAGGCAGTGCCTACCTCCCTGCCGCCACATTTTTTAAAGCCCTTTTCATGTTTTTCTCTACTTGCTACCTCCAATTTTGTCTAAAAGAGACATGCATTTCGCTTCTCTCTTTTCCAAATTATATGATTATTTCCATTGATGTTCAAATACATATAGGCAATGATATCTATCCAAACAGATTTTAAGGCACATTGAATTTTATTTGTACCTCATATTAATGGGGAAGGTGGAAATCACTTTTTGATAAGGATTTTAGATGTCAATGGAAGATTTCTTTTCCATGAAAAGGGTATAGTGATAGATACTTAGTAGTATTGTATTGGCTGGGTGCAATAGCTCACACCTGTAATACCAGCACTTTAGGAGGCTGAGGTGGGAGAATTATTTGGGCCCAGGAGTTCAAGACTAGCCTGGGTCACATAGCAAGAACTCATCTTTATAAAAATACAAAAATTAGGCTGGTGTGATCCCAGCTACTCAGGAGACAGATGCAGAGGATTGCTTGAGCCCAGAAGGTTGAGGCTGCAGTGAGCCATGTTTGCACCACTGCACTTCAGCCTGGGAAAACAAACAAACAAACAAACAAATAGTGTTATAACAGGCACTGAGCAGATAGCTGGCACGTGGTAGGCAGGAAACAGAAGGGGCTACTGTGGCTGATGAGGAGATTGTGAATGAACCCAGAACATGGTGTGATTGCAGAGACTTACTTGCTTTGAGTGACCACTAAGAGCAAATGGGTCATTTGCTCAATCCATGTCAGAGCACCAGGATTACCTGGAGAATGTATTGAAATACGGTGTCCAGAGCATCTGTTTTTTTGTTTTGTTTTGGTTTCAACAAAACAACTGAAGTGGCACGGCCTGGTATAGAAATCATATGGATGGATTGGAAGAGGGAATGACTAGGACCTTGGAATTAGATGACTGTGAATTCAACCAGAAGGGGTAAAATCTATTTCATCTATATTGGTAGCAAATAGAAAGGGGAAGAAAAGAATAGATAAACATTTCAAAGAAAAAGGACATGTCTTAGTTACTTATTGCTACGAGAAATGAAAAGGAGAGCGGAAAAAGTTCCACGCTTTCAAAACTGAGTGCCTGAGAGGATAGGAATGAGGGGGGTGAAAAAACATGTAAAATGACTTCAGGGACTAAAATAGGGATATTGAGAGGAAAAACCGGTTTGAGAGAAGACAACCTGGATATATTAAGTTTCAGAGGAATATTTAGGGACTAATGAAAACCACCCAACAGGCAGTTGGGGTATGAGGGATAGAGCTTGAACAAAAGTTTGGAACTTGACTTATAAATATGGGAACCATGAGCCCATAAGTCATAATTGAAAGCTCTGAGGATGAAGAAGCTCTCCTAGGGCTGGAGAGAAGAAAAGTCCCATTACTAAACGAATACTCCCTACTTAAGGTATAAGCAACTCATCAAAAGCAATGAGGTAAATAAGAAAGCCATGAAGAGCTTGGCTGTGAATCTGTGAAGCCATTGAGCATCCACCATGTCCAAGGACAGTGTCTCTCGTCAACTCTAGGGCATTCCCATGGCCATACCAAGTAGTAGAAGGTACCAAGTAGACTTGAATGCTGCCACCAGGGGCCTGCTTCCTCTTGGCCTAGAGACCAGGTTTGAGTATCTAACTCAATGTCCTCCTTAATGCAGGACATCTGGCTCATCAAATTTCCTCTTTGATGTCTTTCCCTGAAATATGCAGTCCTCATTTCTGCCCTTCCCTAAAAGTCATAGGATTTGAGACCGCCCACTTTGGGAATATTTGCAGATACCTTTGGCTCATGGCACTTATATATAGAACATCTTTTCTTCTCTAGGCCAAATGTTTATTGGAGTCCATGCTTACATTCTACTTAAGGGACTTCAAACTGGAAAAGTTGTATGGTGTTCTATGTTTAGAGACCAACCATTTAATTTACCTCAATCCCTGTTTTCTTATTTAAATAGCAGAGGTGGTCAAACGAGATCTTTCAAAGGCCCATCCATTACATTCTTTTTGAAAATGCCGTTATCATGTTTCTTCACATCTGATTTATCTTTGTGTCTTCTATTGCCCATTATTCATATTGAATACTTAATAAATGTTTGTTGATTGAATGATTGGGGTACAAAGGCCAGAGTAAAGTAGAATAGGATTTACTTCTGAACACTGATTGTACTTCCTTCCTTCTCTTTTAGCTCACTGTTTCTCAAAACATGTTCCTCAAGATTCTAGCTCTGTAGGATCAGATATCACTGTTAAATTAAAAAGTGGTAGAATATGTTTGTGTGTATGCAGTTTCCCATAGAAAAATTCTGTCTTCTACTTACTTTGGGAAATTTTGTGTTCAAATTATTGATGAGCTTGGCTCTCTTCTGCAGACCTTCTCAGAGCATTTACCACACTAATATATATTGTGAATTGCTAAAAACTAGTTCTGCAGAAGTCTCTCCCCATCCTTTTTAAAATAATATTTTGAGGAACCAGTTTTTAGATTGCACTTTGGGAATCCCACTGTGGTTGCTATAAAGTAAATTAGTTCAACCATTGTAAAAGACGGTGCGGAATTTCCTCAATGAAATAGAACTAGAAATACCATTTGACCCAGCAATTCCATTACTGGGTATATACCCAAAGGATTATAAATCATTCTGCTATAAATACACATGCACACATATATTTATTGTGGCACTACTCACAATAGCAAAGACTTGGAACCAACCAAAATGTCCATTGATAATAGACTGGATAAAGAAAATGGGGCACATATATACCATGGAATACTATGCAGCCATAAAAAAGAATGAGTTCATGTCCTTTGCAGGGACATGGATAAAGCTGGAAACCATCATTCTCAGCAAACTATCACAAGAACAGAAAACCAAACACCACATGTTCTCACTCATAAATGGGAGTTGAACAGTGAGAACACATGGATACAGGGAGGGGAATATCACACACTGGGGCCTGTCAGGGGGTGGGGGGGGATAGGGGAGGGATAACATTAGGAGAAATACCTGATGTCGGTGACGAGTTGATGGGTGCAGCAAACCACCATGGCATGTGTATACCTATGTAACAAAACTGCACGTTCTGCACATGTACCCCAGAACTTATAGTATAATTAAAATAAAATAAAATAAAATAAAATTGTCAGAATACATGTATTAAATAGATACATACATGCTAGAACCAAAATTCGTTGAGATCTTTCAGAATCCCAAATATACGAAGAGGACATTTAGAGAAGAAATGAAGAGAAAGGCCTTGAATATGTGGGCCACAGAAATAGGAAATGTCAATATCTATGTGGATCTTTGAAGTATGTTTCATCCCATTCAAAACCATGTTTGTACTACAGGTTTGAAGCTCCTGTAAAGAGAAGTTAAATCAAACTCCGGCACACCCTGAGTGCTATAAAATTACTCATGAGAAACTTGCTATCAATTACCAGAGTAAAACAATAGGGTGTTTTTTTTCCCTCTCTTTATTTAAAATACCGCTTCTCAGCAAGCAGTCATGAGAGTGCGGTCAAGGGCCGGATGTACTGTTTCCCAGCAGGATTAGACAGGTTGATAGGGCTCACCCAATGGGTGAATTTATGGCTTTGCTGGCTTCTGGGTGACACCAGACAGTCTTCTGAGGAGCTTAAGAAGAAAGACTAAGTGCATGTGACTGGTCTCATACTCTTCTTAAGATGGTGCCAACCCCTCAGGCTCACAGTGGTTGTCTGCACCCCTGCAGATTTCTGTTCTGACCCTGGTAGCCTAGGGGCTATGGCTTTTGGTGCTACCTACTACTGTCTGCTTGCTGTTAGAGTAGAATAGAGGGTTCCCAAAGGCCACTGGGAAGCAGCTCTACTGATTTCTGGGGCAAGCTGCCATATTGATTTCTGGGACAAGCACTGTTCTTCTGCACTCTCAGGCTAAGTGGGAAGAAAATGTGTTGGCAGTGGAATTGGGGTTTGTTCACTGCTCAATCCAAAGGGCAAATGGGAGTGTCTCAACAAGTCACCACACTATAACATTTGTAATGTTGCACCTGAAACTGTATTCTCAACTAGGAAGGAACATTAGCCATGAGACCAATGTCCTGGTCTTGACTAGTTAAGTAACCATTTGAGCATCATTTTACCTCCTGGGTCTCAGCATTCTCAACTGAATAATGCCAACATTTACAAAGTACCTTCTGGCACTGAGTAATTTTGCTCACATTCTATAGGTATGATGCTCACATTGAGCATCTGTATCTGTGTCATACGCAATGGAGAAATTGGGCTCAAAAAGCTTAAATGGTTTGCCCAAGGGTCACACTGCAAGTGAAAGAGAGATTCAGGAACTAAACCCAGTGTATCACTCCAAATTTGGTGCCTATATTACACATAGTCCATTCTTGCATTGCTATAAAGTCATATATAGTCATGGACTATATTATATAGTTCATTCTTGCATTGCTATAAAGAGCTACCTGAGACTGGGTAATTTATAAAGAAAAGAGGTTTACTTCATTCATGGTTTTGCAGGCTGCACAGGCTTTTGCTTCTGGGGAGGCCTCAGGAAACTTACAATCATGGTGGAAGGTGAAAGGGAAGCTGGCACGTCTTTCATGGCAAGAGCAGGAGGAATAGAGCAAAGGGGGAGGTGCTACACACTTTTAAACAATCAGATCTCATAAGAACTCACTTTAATGAGAACGGCAAGGAGGAAACCCACCCTCAAGATCCAATTGCCTCTCACCACATGCTTCCTCCAACATTGGTGATTACAATTGGATATGAGATTTGGGTGGGGACACAAATCCAAGCCATATCAGTGCCCTTCCTCCTCATTATACTGAAGAAATTGAACTTGATCATCAGCAGGTCCTTTCAGCTTTTAGCATGGCCTTACCATAGGATCAATGACCACTTGAGGGCCATCTCCTACTCATGGCAATTGTGGAATCTAACGTTTCAGAGTGCTGTCAGGAGTTGCTCTCAGCCTTTCATCTGGATAACAAATAGAGTTCTCTCTTCTGATACACTCTTGGATCATTTGATCTCATTTTTAATTAACTTCGCTTTTGGTGAAGCACCTTTCTTGGTACATTTCCTCTGCTCTCTCCCTGCTACAGCTTAAGCGTAACTCATCAGAGATTAATTACGCAGGTCATTAGCTCAATAAATGCTATCTATTTCTCATCCAAGAAATGGGATGCATAAGTTTCAACAGCTAGTACTGACTCTTCCACCTTTAATAAGACTTATTTTCCTTTTACTCTCCTCGTGTGTGGTTTCTATCTAAATCTCTCCTCCCCTCCCTCCTTCAGATTCCCCCAGGTCAGACACTGACATGGCTACAAGGTCATGCTATTTGATTAACTGCATCAGATCCCTTGAGGTCTCTGCCTTCATACTTTCTGACTCCCCCTCTAGCTCTCTGAGTTGTCTATCAGCTTTTAATCTTCCGTTTTGCCTCTATCAGTTTCCCTCTTCCTGTCTTGGTGTCAGTTCTCAAGCTTACGTGCAGAGAAGAAAAGTGAAAAAGTTAACAGTCTGAAATCTGATGCTCCACTAACCTGTCTAATCCTGTTGCCTGGTACAGCAGGGGCTGAAATACCTGCACCGCAGAATAACAACCACAGGACATGAAAAGAGAAGAGGGGGAGATGGGCTCCCTCTCCTTTTCATTTATCCTGGCAAATGCTTGTCAACATCTACAAGGGTGCCTTAAGGTCAGGAGGCCAAGGCACTTCGAGGTTATTATTTATCTTAGTATAGCTTGGGAAAGGTGCTTCTTTTACTTGGAGGAGGAGTGGCCAAAATGGCATGAGCTAAATAGAACCTTATGTTCTGGGAAAAGAAAACAAACTTAAGTCTCAGTGATGTGGATTACAATCACGGACATATCCTCAATTAGGTTATGTGACCAAGAAAGAATCACTAACCCTTGCTGTTCACTTTATCACTCAAATCACTTAAATAATAATACCGTCACCATGAATCTCACAGATTGGAAAGTTAAAAAAAAAAGTAAGACATGTGAGCCGGGTGTGGTGGCTCACACCTGTAACCCCAGCACTTTGGGAGGCCAAGGTGGGCGGATCACCTGAGGTCAGGAGTTCAAGACCAGCCTGGCCAACAAGGCAAAACCCCATCTCTACTAAAAATACAAAAATTAGCTGGGTGTGGTGGTGTGTGCCTGTAGTACTTGGGAGGCCAAAGCAGGGAGAATCACTTGAACCTGGGAGGTGGAGGTTGCAGTGAACTGCACTCTAGCCTGGGTGAAAGAGCAAGACTATAGTCTCAAAAAAAAAAAAAAGTAAGAGATGTGAAAAGGCTTTCAAATAATAAATACATCATGTGAATGATGGGATAGTTCTTTGCCCTGCAAACATTGCTTTGTTGGTGAAGTTCTTCCAAGGGTGTATTAAACTCCCATGGGTTTCCCCTTTGGTGATATTATTTTGTGGTTCTATTTTGTGTAACCTATTCACACCTGTTTAAAGATGTGAGAATGATCAGTTGCCCACTAATCACAGGGTTTATTTGAATAATCTGGCTGGCTAAGTGAGCTTCCCCACCCCCCATGTTTTTTGGTTAAATGCACATCTCTTCCACATCTGTGAACCCAGTTGAGAAGAGCATTCATCCTCTACAGAAAAGACCATTTTTTCCGTCGAATGATGTGAGTAGCCAGCCTTTTCTGATAAAACCCTTACCTCTTGCTTGTTGTCACTTTGCAGCAATGTAACATATCACACAATAGGGGAACCTCCAGGGCTCTTTCAGTTGTTACTTTTACTTATATTTCATGTCATTATGAGAAGTTCAAGGTAAGCTTTGTTCACAGAAATAAAAACTCTGAAAAGCCACCTCTCAATTATCAGTTTGCAGTGGGATAAACTAGGGAGAGATTAGGTCATCAGCATTATCTAATTGTAACTGTCACTACCCACCCCCACTGGATAAGTTACATCTGTTCATACTATACTTTATTATATAAGGAAGTCTCGGAAAGGAATCGAATACATTTTAGAACAAAAATTCCAGGGTTTTTTTTTGAGACAGGCTCACTCTCTCACCCAGGCTAGAGGGCAGTGGTGCAGTTAGCGCTCACTGCAGCCTCCATCTCCAGGACTCAAGCAATCCTCCTGCCCCAGCCTCCCAAAGTGCTGGGATTATAGGCAACATACCACCACACTCAGCCCAGGGTTATTGTTTTGAAAAGGGACAAAGTCTAAACCATGTGAACAGAAGGAATGTACATGTAAGACTAGATGGGCCATCTCTAAGAAAATAACAGTGATGCGTGCTTTGGTGAAGAAGGCTTGCTTCTTAGGAAACTTGTAAGCAAATCAGCTACATACTCCTACTAAAGACGGTTTAACATAAACCTGAGCTCCCACCAGTTTCCTACTCTTAGGACTCACTTTCTCCAGAGTTTTCAGACATATGTGGATAAGATGCTTCATTAGCACCCAACAGGGTGCTAAGATTTCATGGCACAAAATAAGTAGGGAGTGAGGCGAAGGGTGCTTCCCTGAGAAAAAAAAGTGTGGGATCCATATTGGAGGCAACTATTGATAAGGAAGATGAGGAGTGGGAGACAGGTCAGGTGGAGGGGAGCATTCACAGGGGACCCCTGCTTTTCTGCATTGTGGTGGTAGAAGGGAATGTATAAGGTGAAGTTCTTCTCTACCACACTGCTCCTTGATATCATCCTGACCACGCAGTGAAAAGATGTTGGATGTTCAATGACATGGCTTGGGGAAGACAGAGGATCCTGGGAGCAAGGAGAGCTGCCTGCTTCCTATCACCTGTGGCCTATTCCAACAGATACAGGAGGACAGCACAGACCCTTACCCTGTGGATGCTCAGCTAAGTCATCTCAGAATAGCACATATTGTGGAGGAACTTGAAGACCAGCAGTGGTCGAGAGATTTCCTGGATGCAGGAGACATAAAAATGAATTCCAGGATTGCTTCCCCTCATTGGTGAGCTAGGGCTCTGAGACAGAACCAAGGACCATGTCCTGTACAGATCATGTATGCATGACATGTCCATGCTGTGTCCTTCATATTCAGGCTGTGTTCTTTTCTCATCTCTTCTCTTTTCCATTCCACAGGTAATATGAGATCAAGGAATACACAACAACATAAATGTGAGCCAAATTGTCTTAGGAAGGGAAAGCCATGGCAACATAAAGCATATTGCGTTCATCTCTAAATGAAATAAAATATCTCTTTATGCACTCTTAGTGCAATTCTATTCAGTTGGATAATGATGAGTAGCCGTTTGATCTCCAGGTTTGAAAATGAGGTGTCTTTCTTGGTCTTTTGTTTCTGCAAAGTTCCACCAAGATTTACAAAGACATGGAAGGCAGCTGTGACCAATGTCCTTTCCCTTTTCCTTGGGTCTCTGGGCCCTGCTGCAGTCGTCAGCTGGGCTTCGGTCACTTTTCCAAGAGTTTCTTCCCTTCGTCTTAGAGGATGGGACTGGTTGAGCTGGTTATTGCCAGCTTTCTTGAAAACATTTCCAGATAGGAATGAATGTTCCTGCCAGGTGGTTGGAACAGGAAGAATTTCTAGGGAGGAGTTCCTGTTGGGTCTAGTTCTCAACTCACTAATTAAAATCTCCCGGTTACTAATTTGTTGGTTCCTTGTATCACATTATTGTCTTTGAGGAGGTTGTGCTATTGTTGCCTTTGTTTGATTGGGAGATAGGGGTCTAGTCACGATCTTCAGAGTTGTCTCTCTCTTGTGTTCTTTTTTTCTCTGATCAAAATTCTGATCAAGAGAGTTGAGAATGACCCTTCGTCTTGGATCCCTAGGCATCAGAAATCCAAGCCCGTCTGAACTAAGCTTCTCTAAATTTAAGTAGAAGAGAATCACTGCTCATTGAGAACACTTCCTTTCCAAGAGGGGAAGTCACAACTCATTGCCATCAACCTGCTTGCCCATCAGCTTTGCAGGGTTGTAGGACCAAGTGAGAGAAAAATACTGACTTTTATTTTTTATAGAAGACATTAGGGTGGGAAATCTGAGCACTGGGCTTGGTGTCAGAAGATGTGTGTTTGAGTTTGGGCACTGTCATATGAATCTAGAAAGGTCATTTGAATTTTCTGCAAAATTGGACTAATAATACCCCCGTTGCCTCCTTCATTATTGATGGGGGAGAAAAATTAAAATGATTTTTTTGGTGAAAAACATAGAAAGTGAAAAGTGTAAAACCTGGTGGGATGTTTCAATTACCCAAGGAATGAGAAGCCAGAGCATGTTATAAATTTAATCCGAAATAAAAGATGCACCACCCCGCAACTCACTCCCTGATAAATCTCATCTGAAGCAACCCTCTGGGAATCTTTGCTAAAAATGTTGACTACTGATCCAGGAGAATTACAGATTGGCTCTTGGGTTAATACTTTTGCACCCACCTGCTGTACGAAGACAGCCTTGTTTGATTCATGGACAATCTCCCATTGGCTTTTTGGGTGCCTTCATTTGAACTTGAATGTTTCTAGAGCATGTAAGTCTCACTCTTGAATTCTTTGTTTTAGGGACTTCAAATGCCAGTGTCACAGCATGAATAGCTTATAATAAGACATTTTCCAGAAGCTCATGGCCCCAACAGTGACTATGGTAGAAAGGGAGGCAGATCTCAACAGGCTGATGAGTGGGCAGGTCCTGCACCAGCCACAAGAAGAACCCTAGGCCAGCTGCCAAGTTTCAGCCAGGAGGGAACATCTCTCCTGGAGTTTATAACCCTGCAAAGGAGGGAGTCAATAAGAAAAGCTGCTCCACGCCCTTAATACCACAACATTACTCATGAACACCTTGCTGTTAATTAACAGCGGTAAATACCACACTTATTTCATTTTGCTTACCATTTTCTCAAATAGCAACTCTCAGACACCCGGCAGTGGGATGGGGGGGCAGTTTATCTCCATAAAGTTCTGGAGGCCTAGCCAAGACTGGAGCACCGGTGGATTTGATGGGTCTGTCATCAAGGGGCAAACTGAATCCTGGTTTCACTGCCCACATTCTTGTATCGAATGTAGGGTATATGGCCATGACTTCTTTAGAAAGTTCGAGTTGGGACCTGCTGATCTTTGAATACTCCACCAAGAGCTTATTTGATAAAAAAAAAAAAAAACAAGTCTCCAGTTGCCTGTGAAACTCCATGCTTCTGAGAGGGCCTCCTGAATGATGGGGTAGCTCTTAGCCAGTGTTGACATATGGTCTTCCCCTTTCCCATTACTTGGAAGGTCTGACCCAGGGAGCAATTTCCAGCTCCGTACAGCAACTCGGTTTTCCCCATACAGACATACCCCCATCCCCATTGGATGTTCAAATCTGACATATCATGTAATGGCCCTTAAACAATATTTTTATTAAAAAATCATGTATTGAAGACTTCATGACAGGCCCTGAAGAGACAAGGATGAAGAGGGCAGGACCCTGGTCTTCAGGAACTCAGAGTCAAGAAGGGTAGGAGAATGGGTAACAAGTTCAACCACTATGTTAACTCATATTTTCAATGATGGTAGAGGATAAGGGTGCTGTGGTAATCCATGAGGGAAAGTAGTTATTTTTGGAGGTAAGAAATGAAATGAAAATTAAGTTTTGAAAGTTGAATAGGAGTTTCCCAGGAAAAGAAGTTCTGGCATTTCGGGGAGAGAGAAAAGCACATGCAAATATCTCGAGGTATAGAAGAACAAAGCACATTCCACACAGTGAGAACATAAACTTGTCTGGTTTTCTCTTCTTTTTTTGAGATGGAGTCTCACTCTGTCACCCAGGCCAGAATACAGTGGCACGATCTCCGCTCATTGCAACATCTGCCTCCCTGGTTCAAGTGATTCTCCTGCCCCAGCCTCCCGAGTAGCTGGGATTACAGGTGTCCACCACCACGCCCAGCTAACTTTTGTATTTTTAGTAGAGACTGGTTTTCACCATGTTGGCCAGGCTGGTCTCAAACTCCAGACCTCAGGATCCACCTGCCTCAGCCTCCCAAAGTGCTGGGATTCCAGGTGTGAGCCACCAAGCCCAGCCAAACTTATCTTGTTTCCTGATTCTTGCTTTCCTGCAAAATGTATGTTAGGTTTGCTTATATATATTATAGGCATATAATGAATTGCATTAAAGCTAACATGTTTGTGCTAACATGCTATGCATGCTTGAAACATTCTTCTATCATACCACAACAACACTGAACACAGACACTGAGTATTCTATTTCTTTTGTTTCATACCTTCCTGCTCCCTACCTCAAGTATTGGGCTCAGTCTTGACTCAGCACTCATAACCTCCATTTTTCCCAGGTCCATGGTCTTAGAAGGGAATAATTTTAAATTCTTTTCTTTCAGAATTGACTCCTATTCTCCCCATTTAACTAATGTTTGGGAGTGGGGTTGGTGGAGGGAGGGATGTGGAGCTCAGTGTTTTTTCTCTAGCCCACAACTCATTTCTCTCCTTCCCCTCATGGGGCAGCTGTCTAGGTCTTCCAGTGGCCGGTTCTCCGGTCCCATGGTCTTCATTTAGATTCTCAGCTCCCCTACCACCTCCACCTAATGTCTGACCTCCATGCTCCAATGGGAGTGCATTGTGTCCTCGGTGAGGTTAACGTAAGGAGCTTGAGGGTGGTAAGATTTCTTGGCCAGAGTTCCATGGGACTTCAAATTCCATAAAGTGTTTCTGATTCATTCCTTCACTAGCCCACTGAGCTCCAGGTCCTGTGCTATGTGCTGGGGTGCTACGATGCACAAGAAAAATGGTATCTGCCTCCATGTACTTTACAGTCGCAAGGTCCTGATTGGGGGCATTTCTGTTGTGGCCAATAGTCATGCTCAGATCTGGGGATCTGGGTTCCCTAGTATCTAAGTCACCTTTCAAAAAGGGCACTCTATACACTGGAAAACCACATTTCCTTTCTGGAGGCATTAAGAAGCCACCTTTGACCTGGGGAGTTCCAAGATTCCAGCAAGGGTCAAGGTAGCCTCTGAACTGGCACCTAAGTTCCGGTGAGCAGGGCTGCTGGGGAGAGAAGATGCTCTGGAGAGTTTTGGATGCTTTGGCTCCAAATAGTTTCAGAGTGAAAATCTTATTTAGGCAAGATACATGGAAAGTCAACCAGCATCTGAGTTGTCCTTGGAGGCAATGCATTTGATGTTTCTAAACTTGGACCCCATCACTCACAGGCCTTCACATGTCAGATGTCTAATTCCCAGTGGTAGTTTATGAGAAGGGACAAATGAACAGACAGCCTTTGAACAGAATGGCTGACCCGGTCACCAGATTGGGGCTCCACTAGTGTAGATATCTAACAGCAGACCTTGTCTGCAAGCTGTTTAGAACCTCTAACCTCTCTCTTCTGTTGGGGCAGGGTGTCTGTTTTGTTCATTGCCATCTCTCCAGTGCTTAGGGGAGTGTCTGCAACAGAGTGAGTGTTCAAGAGATGTTTCTGGGCTGAGTGGCTGAATGTTCATGTTGACCCAGACACAACCAACCAGCTGCCAACACCTTGTGAGAAGGAAGGCCAGGTGCTTGTTCTTCTTTGGCTTAATAACAGTCTGCAGGTACTGTTGTCTTTTATATGCCTGCTTAGCTCACTGTGAAGGCTCCATAAATATTAATTGATGGACAAGGAGCTCTGGGGTTTGGCTCCAGCCAGATCCAAGTACTATTTTTTGAGGAAGTTTATAAGAATAGAAGAAGGCAGGATATTATGTTGTGAGTTCTGAGACTCTCAGGACCCCCTCCTACTTCTCCCAGACCCAAAGCCTCAGGAGAAGTGGGTGGAGAGAGAAGGGAAGTACCTAATTATATTCATGAGTTATATAATTATGCTTTCAGGTTCTCACTGGTGGTGGGTTTTAAAGGAGCTTTGAATAATTTCCATTTTGAAATGCTTTGTTTCCTCAGGCTTTGTTTTATTCATTCTTTATTCATCATCCTTGGTCCTTCCGTAGTACCTTCCAGGAGGAATTATCTGACTATCAGCCCATGGACTTGGTAACTATCCACAGCAAAACTGAGATCTGCAGAGACTTGCTAGTGGTTTAACAATAGAATCCAAATACCCTGAATCAAGCCCAAGCTTCTCACCTGTTGAAGTACCTTTCATGGTAGCACCTCCCTATGCACTAAAATAGTGGTTCTCACTATCTTCTCCCCAGAGCAGCAGCCTCAGTATCACCTGGGAAGTTGCTAGAAAGGCATTTGCTTGGGTTCCACACAGAACTCCCAGAAACTCTAGGGTGGGACCCAGCAATCCGTGTTTTTAATGAGCCCTGCAGGGTTTCTGATGCACGTTCAAGTTGGGAAGTCACTGCTTTAGGTTCTAGAGCCTACAATAATCCCAGCTAAGGTGACTGCATAATGGCCATCTAACTAGTTCCCACCTCAGACCTACTAAATTAGAATCCCCAGGAGTGTGGACCAAGCATCAGAGTATTGTTTATTTCTTTTAGGCTCCATACAGGTCCTAATGATGCATGGTCATGGCTAAGTGTGACTATACTAAAGCAATTATGTGTTAGGGGCTATTCCCATGAGCAAGACACCACATGAGAGGCATCTGTGGGGACTAAGGTATGGACCTCACAGATACTGCCCAAGAACATAACCAGCTCTTGCATGTTGTCTAGCTCGCCTTGCAGGGCCTGATTGCAGCCAGGGATACTGCCTATGAACATGCAGAGGCTGTGATTTCCCATGTTTTCAAGACCAACTGAAATGGTTCTTGTGACGTCTCAATTTGTCAGTTTGGGTAGAGAAGCCTGTTTGAATCTGCAGCTCCCTGAGGGGAAAGGCTGACAAATGAGAGACAAAAGGACAACCAGACAGAAGCACATCTCAGTTTTCACTCACACTCAGCCTTGGTTGGTGTTTCTCTGGTCTTCCTCATCAGTCAGGACAGGGGTTCTTCAACTTTGGTGTGTAGCAGACTCACCCCGGGAAGCTAATAAAGACTCAGAGGCCCAGGCTCATGGAAGTAGGAGAGGGCCTGGGCTTTTGCATTTTTACGAGGTTTGCTGGTGATTTAAGAACTACTGCTATAGGCCAAGCTGACATACGTTTTCTGGAAAGAGCCAGATAGTCAATGTTTTAGGCTTTGCAGATTATGTGATTGTTGCAACTACTCAACTCTGGCATTGCATCAGGAAAGTTGCCATAGACAAAATGTAAGTGAGTGAGTATAGCTCTGTTTCAATGAGGCTTTATAAAATTGGATGATGGGCCATTTAGCCCATGGGTCGTAGTTGGCTAGCCCCTGTTCTAGATAATAGATCTCAACTTTGACTACACATTTAATCATTGGGAAAGTTGTGGGTTTTTTCTTTTCTTTTTTTTTTTTTTGATTGTTTTGCTTTTGTTTTTGTTTTAAATCAATGCCTGGGCCCATTCCCAAAGACTGGATTCAATTGTTCTGAGGTGGACCCCAAGAATTATTATTTCCTTTTCTTAGTTAAGTCTCCTTTGATTCCAATGTGCAGCCAGGATCAAGAACCATGAATTTATTCAATAGCCATTGAATAATTCAGCCACTGAAGAATAATTCAGCGGCATGTGCTGAGAATGTTAAAATATGAGCCAGATCATATTACTCTTTCATGCAGCACTCCCCAGTGCTTTCCATATGACTCATAATAAAATGGATGTCCTTGTCATGCAGTGTCCTTCAAGACCTTGCCACTAGTGACCGCTTTGACCTCACCTCCTACTGCTCTGCTGCTTATATTCTCTGGTTGATCACACTAGCCTCCTTACTGTCTCTAGAACATTTCAAATATTATCCTAAGTTAAGGTCTTTGCTTTTACAGTTTTCTATCAGAAAAGCTTCCATTGCAGTTATCTATTGCTGTATTACAAATCATCTCATCACTTAGTATCTTAAAATAGCAACAAGCATTTATTTTGTCCATGAATCAGAAAACTTCACAGATCTTGGCAGAGATGGCTGATCTCTGCTCTACAAGATATCAGCTGGGGTGGCTCAACTAGTCTTCACAGCAAGTTGCTGCTGGCTGTCAGCTGGGAGCTCAGCTGAGTCATTGACCTGCATCTTCAGTTTCTCCTCACATAGGCCTCTTCCAAGGGCTGCTTGAGCTTCCTTACAACATGGCAGTTGGGTACCAAGAGCAAGCATCCAATAGAAAAGAAGTGGAAGATGCTATTATTTTAAGGCCTGGACCCAGAAACCGATAAAACATTAATTCTGCCATACTCTATTAATCAAAACAGTTACATAGCTCTCCAAGATTCAAGGGGAGAGGACATAGACCCCACTTTTCAATGGGAGGAGTATCCAAAGTGTTTGGGTCATCTTTCCTTTAACACAGCAACTTTACATATATATTCATGACTCACCTACTCTGACACTTCCTGCAGGTCTCTGCTCCAATGCCACCATATCAGAGAAGCCACCACATGTAGATGGCAGCCCTAACCCCTCACCTCGCCCCATCACTACTTATCCCCTGACCTGCTTTATAGCTGTCAACAGTGCTGAATGCTATTGGCCATATTGTGTATTTGTTTGTAATGGACACTTATTGAATTACTTGTGCTTGATGCTTAGATGGCTAGAAGAGAAATGTAAGGCACGATTTTTGACCTCTGGAAGCTTTTGATCTAGCCAAGGAAAAGAAAAACAAAAAAAGCCTCGGATAAAACAGATATAAAAATATGCTGGCAAAAAAATGTAAAAAATGTTTTTAGGTCTTTGATTGTCAATTGCACACAGACAGTAAATGCTCAAGATGGAGAGGCCCATAATGCCTCCTCAAGCCAACTCTTGGTGTCCCTACTGGCACAGACTTTAGATGTCACTTGGTGCTTTGCACAGAGATTGTTTTGAAGGCCAAAACATCACTCTCAAAATCCTCAGTTTTTGTTATTCTTGATGTAGAGCTAAAGTAACATGGAAGGAAAATTTTGAGAATTCAGTTGAACATGTATTTATGGAACATTATTTTGTTCCAGCCATGTGGTAGGCTCTGAGACACACATATGGTGCCTGATATTGACGAGCTTACAGTCTAGTGGGGAGACTGACATTTAAACATATTATTTTAATAAAACATAGCAAATACAATAATAAAGGCAATCCTAGAGGGTGTTTTGGAAGTGGTAATATCTGCTAGGTCTTAAAGAATGAATAGGAGTAATCTAGATGAAAAAAAGAAGAGTGGAAGATGGAGTGGGTTTGGAGAATAATAATATTTCAGCAAGGAAACGACTTGTGTAAAATGAGAAACAGTACAGTGTGTTGAGAGAACAACAAGCGGTTTATGTTGGAATATCAAGGGAGAGGTAGAAGAAGCGGGCTATGAAGGATATGAATAGTAACAGGATTTCATCGTGAAGGGATCCTGCATCTCTCACTAAGAAGCTTGAGGTTTATTGGGTGGGTGTTGCACTGAGGATTCAAATGATCAGAGGATGTACTTTAAATACCGTGTTCTGGTTGCAGTATGGAAGATGACTTTGAAAGAGGAGTAGGAGGTGGAGAAGCTGGGACCATTAGAAGTCTATTGGGGCGATGCATGGTGGCTTATGCCTATGATCCCAACACTTTGGAAGGCTGAGGTGGTAGGATCACTTGAGGCCAAGAGTTTGAGACCAGCCTGGGCAACATAGGGAGACCCTGTCTCTAACAAAAAATCAAAAATAGGCAGGTGTGATGGCACGCTCCTATGATCCCAGCTACTCAGTAGGGTGCGGTAGGAGGATCACTTGAGCCTGGGAGGTTGAGGCTGCAGTGAGCTATGATTGCACCACTGCACTCCAGCCTGGATGACAGAGCCAGACCCTGTCAAACAAACAAACAAAAAAAAAAAAAAAAAAAAAAAAAAAAAGGCTATTGCAAAGTCCAGGCATGAAATGACAAGGGCATGAAATAACAGCAGCAGGGATGGGGGAAAAAGGACCAATTCAAGGCACATTCATGAAGCAATATCAATAGGGGTTATTGACTGATCAACTACGGAAGAGGGAGGAGAATTAGCTGACTTCCAGGTTTCTGACATGGTGGCCCAAGTATCACTGGGTCTGGATAGAAAAGAAAAGGGTCCATATGTGGGCCCTAGAATGTAGAAATTCTGGTCCATTTTGGCTGCTGAGTTTGAGGGGCTTTCTCGGTACCCAGAAGACACAGTAACAGCCAGTTAGGCAGATATCCAAGTCTAAGGACAGAGGGGGCCTGAGTCCTGGAGACATAGGGCTGGGCTTCATCATCACAAGATTTGACCATGAGGTTTTGTGAAGTGAGCCAAAGAGACAGACATTCAGAGGATATCATGCAGGCAAAGCAGGCTGTGAGTGAGGCCAAGGAGGAGATTTGAAGAAGCAGGAGCAGAGCCAGCAGAGGTGGGTGTCATGGAGAACAAAGAGGCAGAGGATGTCAAGTCTGAGGGTGTTTCAGGTGAAACAGATACAGAGCAGTCAAATGCAGTGGTGCCCTTGGGTTTAGTGACCATGAAGTCACTTCCAGCTTTATTAAGACCGTTTCCGTGGACCTTGGGGAGACGCATGCTCCTCCTGGACTGAGGGTGGCTCAAAGTTTCTTCAGCATGGACTTTCTTCCCCTAACTCCTACTTTTTACTCTTCAGGTTTTAGCTGAAATGTCACCTTTTTAGATAGACCACTCCAATACCAGGTAGATGACTTGGCAAACAATAGGTGCTCAATAAATAAATAAATAAATAAATAAATAAATAAAAGAAAATATTTTTTGACTGGGTGCAGTGGCTCATGCCTATAATCTCAGCACTTTGGCAGGCTGAGGTGGGCGGATCACCTGAGGTCAGGAGTTTGAGACTAGCCTGGCCAACATGGTGAAACCCCGTCTCTAGTAAAAATACAAAAATTAGCCAGGCATGGTGGTGGACGCCTGTAGTCCCACCTACTCAGGAGGCTGAGGCAAGAGAATCGCTTGAATCCAGTAGGCGGAGGTTACAATGAGCTGAAATCATGCCACTGCACTCCAGCCTGGGCAACAGAGAGAGACTCAATCTCAAAAGAAAAATAATTTTTACAAAGCGGACTTTGCCACTGTGAGCATTGTTGTTACCGGCTTAGGCTGGAAAGAGATTTCTGTTGCTGCAGAACTCCGAGGACTGGGAAAGTTGACAGAGGGGGCAGTTGGGGATTGAATGAGAAAATGAACCTTCAGCAAGTGGCTCTGCCTTCCCGAGCCTCCATGTCCTCACACCAATGTGACCAGGCCAAGCACATTCATCTTCAGGATGCAGCTGGCTCTACAAAACAGTGGAAGATCCTAAGTGCTTAACTCCTCGTTGTCATACACGTTTATTGAGTTGTGTTTCATGCATTCTTCCTACTTCACAACATGTGCCAGGAGGAGGTACTAAAGCCCTCAGAGATGAGATGAGGACACAAGACTGACAGGGCTAACTCACTTGCCCCAAGATCATGCAACTGATATGTTTCACAAGAATTTTAGTTCTTCCCCTGACACTGGCTTCCAGTGATTCCCCACCCACTTTGGTAAACCCCATCTTCTGCATGTGGGTTGGAGCCAGCAACTCCTAAAAAACAGAATGTGACAAAGTGGCGGGGTGGCACTTCCAAGGTCAGGCTACACAAAGGCCGTGCCTCTCTCATTCTCATTGTATCAGTCAGGGCTCATGGAGAAACAGGATTAATATGGGGTGTGTATGAGATAGAGAAAGAGAGAATAAAACAGAAACAGAAAGAGACACAGACAGAGACAGAGAGACACAGAAAGTAACAAAGAAAGAGAAAGAGGGACAGACGGAGACAGAGAGACAGAAAGTAACAAAGAGAAAGAGGGACAGACAGAGACAGACAGAGACACATAGAAAAAGTAACAAAGGGACAGAGGGATTGAGACAGAGAGGCGAAGAGACAGAAAGAGACAGAGACAGAGAGACACAGAGACAGAGATACAGAAAGACAGAGAAGAACAGAGACAGAGAAAGACATGGAGAGACAGAGTGAAACAGAGATGCACACACAGAGAGACAAACGGAGACAGAAGCAGAGAGACACAGAGACATACAGAGACAGAGGTAACAAAGAGACAGACAGAAATGGAGAGAGAGAGGAGAGACTGATTTTAAGGAATTAGCACATGTGATTATAGAGGTCTGGTGAGTCTAAAATCTGACTGGGGAGACCAGCAAGCCAGAGACCCCTGCAGGACTTGTGGTTACAGCATGAACACAGTTTGCTGCCAGGACTCCCTCTTTCTCAGAGGAGGGCAATCTTTGTTCTGTGCAGGCCTTCCACTGATCGGGTGAGGCCCACCCACACTGTGGCATGTCATCTGCTTTACTCAAAGTCTGCCAAGATAAATGTTAATCTCATTCAAAAAACACCTTTACAGAAACATTCAGCATAATCTTTTGACCAAATGTCTGAGCACCATGGCCCAGCCAAGTTGACACATCAAATTAACCATCACCCTCCCTTGTTTGAAGAAAAGTCGATTAAAGGGTTGTGAGTTGCAGTGGAGAGGCCCATGTGATAGGGAACTGATGGAGTATCAGGCTAACAGCCAGGGAGAATCCAAGGCCCTCCATCCAACAGCCATGTGAGTGGGCTTGGAAGCTCACCCACCCTGACCACACCCCAGCTGTGCCTTGAGATGACTGCAGCCTGTGAGATTCACAGGGGCAGAGGACCCTACTACACTGCACCCAGATTCCTGACCACAGAAACTATGAGACGCTAAATGTTTGTTGTTTCAAGCTGTTAAGGTTTGGGGTCATTTGGACATTAGCAATAGACAGTCAACACGCATGCCTTGCGGCTTAAGCTGGCCCTGGGATTTTTCCCAAATGTTTCATCTTAAGTATAGGTATGTGGGCCGGGTGCCTAGTGTAGAGAACTGGTTTGTGACCCATCCAACATTCTAATGGGATGATGCAGTCAGTGATTGTATTAGTCCTTTTTCACACTGCTGATGAAGACAGACCTCAGACTGGGCAATTTACAAAGGAAAGAGATTTATTGGACTTACAGTTCCATGTGGCTGGGGAGGCCTCACAATCATGGGGAAGGTGAAAGGCACATCTCACGTGGTGGCAGACAAGAGCATCAATGCCAAGCAAAAGGAGTTTCCCCTTATAAAACCATCAGATCTCCTGAGACTTATTCACTACCATGAGAACAGTGCGCGGGAAACCGCCGCCACGATTCAATGATCTCCCACAGGGTCCCTCCCACCACACGTGGGAATTCAAGATGAGATTTGGGTGGGGACACAGCCAAACTGTATCAGTGATTATTTTGCCACCCTTCCTCCCTGTTCTTGTTTCTTCCTTGAACAGTTTTAATCCAATTTCTAGATTGGGAAACTGAGTTTTGAAGTGACCAGTACAGAATTGTGGAATGGCGTGCCTCCTGGTGCTGGAGTTTGCACTTGGAGCTCCTCCACCCTGTGGATCAACAATCCTCACGTCAAAAGCACGACCTTCCTTCAGCAAGGAGGACGTGATCACATTCCACATTGAAGTGGAGACTTATTGCATCTGGGGACGGAATTCGCTCTGCTGAGCCCAGCAGCGGGGCCCTCTCAGTAGGCAGTCCATCCATGTTAATAAATGTCTCACCTACCAGACAGCTTCAATAAGGTGAACCGTGCAGGAGGGGGTCATGCTTGTCAGTTTAGTTTTCCTGAGACATGGAGGGCCTGTCTGATGAGGCTCTGGGATTCAGCTGTTGTCCTGGAGGGAAGACAGACTGGCAGTTTCTTCCCCAAGACCTGGCCCGCTCCCTTCCCAGACACACTCTTATTTCATTTCCATTTTTGAAGTCTAGGGACTGCTGGGGTCACATCGCCCTGCGTGTATATGCGTTGTATGTGCATGTATCGTACTCGTGTGTGCAATTATGTATAATATATGCGAGCTTTGTTCAACGTTAAAAAATGCTTCCATAGCAGCTATCTCAATTGCTGTCCCAACAGGTAAGCTGTGCAGGCATTATTTCCCCCACTTTGCAGATGGGTATAACTGAGTCTTAGAAGGTACCTGGTTCCCTTGAGGTTACCCTGTAAAGGAGGAGTGCTTATTCTCAGCCGTTAGGATTCCCGGTGGCTAATTCTCTGAGATGCTGTGTCCTCCTGTTGGACGTCATATCTCTTTGCATCAACTGCAAGGAAATTCACAGGACTCAGGAGTTTCCTAGGGATTCTCAGAGTGTCAGAATTTCACCAAAGGAGGTAAATGGCAAAACAGCCCAAGCTTGGGCATCCCCCTGTTCCACAGGAAGGAAACGGAAGGCAAAGCAGAACAACCCAAGGTCAAATTTGACAACATGAGGGAATCCAGGAAGCATCTGGGTCAGGCCCTTCACTTAACACACGAAAAATGTGAGCCTGTATGGGGGAGTGAGTGCCCAGAGTCAGAAGCCAGGGCAAGATGGAGATGTGGGTCTGATCCCCGTGTTGCTGCTCCTGAACCAAAAAGGTTCTGATGGTCTGAAGGCCCTGCAGATGCAGCTGTGTGTCTGTACTGGTGATGAATCCCCTTCTGCTACCTATTCCCTCTCCCTGGGAACAGCTTCCTCCTTAAACTCAGCTGAGCCAGCAGGGTGAGCTCCTCCAGAGAGCCGGCTGTGTCAGTCTCCCCTTCCCACACCTGTGTCCCCTCTCCATCTCCGCCCCGGATTCTCAGAGGCTGCACCTGCCCCATTAGGTCTCTCTTCTTCTCCGGGGCCCCTCCTTCTCTCTTTCCACTCTGTCAGGACATGAGTAATGGACCCTCTCCTTCAAAGAGGAAACAAGATTGATGACAGAAAAAAAGGCCAGTGAAGATCTCCTGCTCCTCCCTGCTCCAGCAGAAAACATGCTTGTTCCGTGTGGATTTATGAAGTGGTCACATCTCCCCTCCCAGATAAAGCTTGGCAGAGACTCGGCCACCCAGGGTCACGTTTCCTCTGCAGCCAAGCGCAGAGGGAAGATTCTCCAAGGTAGGTGTGCAAATAGGACCACCAGTGGGGAGCAGAGGCCACTTTTCCCAGACCAAGAGGAGTCTAGACTATCACTCACACATGCCCTGGTCGTCTGGGGCAGCCAGAATTCTGAGAGTGCTTCAGTGGGCTTAAGGTGACGGCTGTCTTTTTTTTTTTTTTTGGCGAGGGTGGGGAGGGGATTACAGGTCAAATCCTGCTCCAAGAAAATGGGATATTTCTTTTTTTTTTTTTTCTTGTTGCCCTTCCTGCCCTCCTTCCTTCCTTCCTTCCTTCCTTCCTTCCTTCCTTCCCCGCCTCCCCCACCAGGCTTCAGTGCAGTGACATGCCTGGTTAACTTTAGAAAAATGTTTTTGCATGTGTGTGTGGAGATGGAGTCTCCCAGTGTTGCCCCAACTGGTCTCAAACTCCTGGGCTCAAGCAATCCTCCCACCCTGGCCTGCCAAAAGTGCTGAGATTACAGACATGAGCCACCCTATCTGGCCAAAATGGGATATTTCTGCCCAGTGAGGACACGTGTTCTCCCTCTGGACCTTTTCCCTGTAAGATTACCTCTACCTGAAGATACTGTTGACAAATAAGCTATAGGATGCTCAGGTGCATTCAAATTTCAAATAAACGACCAATTTTTCTTCAGTAAAAATATATTCCAAATACTATGTAGGACATGCTCATACTAAAAAAACAAAACAACTAACTATTCCTTTTTGCTAAATTGTGCAGCCTGACGTGAAGAATCATTTTGCTTGTATGTGTTTGTTCTTTGTTCTAATGATGAGTTTAAAAGCACTTTGGAGGAATAAATTCCTGAAAGTCCGGAAGATGAGGGCCTCCTTTTTGTATTTCATTTCTGCTACGTACCTTGGGCCCTGCTTGCCCTTGGCCATGCTTGACTTTTGGCTACTGAATTGGGGAGGCAAAAGGTGGGAGATTTGTAGAACAGTAGTTCTCAACTGGGGACAGTTTTGCCCTCGGGGACATGTGGCAATGTCTAGAGACATTTTTGGTTGTCATTACTGGGGGTGGGGGATGCTACTAGCATCTAATGAATGAAGCTAGAGATGCTTCTAAATACCCCACAATGCCCACACGCATGAGTGCGCGCGCGCGCGCACACACACACACACACACACACACACACACACACACACACATTACTAGCCTCAAATATAAATAATGCTGAGGTGGGAACCCCTGAAGTAAAGGAAGAAAATGTACGTTTAAAATAAAGGGCCTGAGGCTCAACTACAAACCCACTGCCTCAAAGTTCTCCCAAGTCGGCCAGGCATGGTAGCTCACGCCTGTAATCCCAGCACTTTGGGAGGCTGAGGCGGGTGGATCACCTGAGGTGGGGAGTTCGAGACCAACCTGGCCAACACAGTGAAACCCCGTCTCTACTAAAAATACAAAATTAGGCAGGCATGGTGGTGCATGTCTGTAGTCCCAGGAGAATCGCTTGAACCTGGGAGGCAGAGGTTGAGCTGAGATTGCGCCACTGCACTCCAGCCTAGGCGAGAGCAAAACTCTGTCTCAGGAAAAAAACAAAACAAAACAAAAAAACACCCGAGTCAGGAATTGGCACAGACAGCTTGGAAACTGCAGTCTAGCCCCCTCCTCCACCCAGAGCCCTGAGGCCCTGTAAGACCTTCCCTCCGATTTCCCCTTGAAGGCTGCCCCTGAGGTTAATTTTAACCATCTTTCATGCAGACAACAATGTTGGGGGATGGGCAGTCTCCGAGTGGTGCTTAGTCCCTCTTTTCCATCTTCCTGCCCTTCCCTGCCACCAGCCTTCCCTAACAAGGCTCTGGGATGATGGTGGCAACAGCTTTCCAAGGCGCCCAGATGTGTCCTTTCTGCCCTGGTGGAGGCTGAAGAAAAGATGCCTCTTTGCTTGCTGTCCAATGGGAAACGTGAAAGCACTGAAGAGGCAACAACTATCAAGACCCACTTCTTCCCCTAAGTCTTTTCTTCCACTGGCAGCCAGGGTCTCCAGAAAGGAGACTGGCAGAATCAGTATTCACTCCTAGGTTCTTACAGCAGGAGAAATAGACTGAAGGTTACCCCAACAAAGGAGAAATAAATGCTCATCTTCAGCAAACTACATCAGCCCTCCATACCCTAGAGTTCAGGGAGGTTTGCAAGCTCAGCTCTCCTGCATGCCCCTTCATCCTTGTGTTTTCTCCTATGTACTCCTCAGCAGAGATGACAGCGAGCTGAGCCCCCACACTCAGCGGTCTGCCGAGGATGGAGATATTGAAAACGCCCCCACCAGCTTCTCCAAGAGCCCTCCGTGTGGTGTGGGTGAGCAAAATCCAGTCCTTTCTTTGGGCTGAAAAACAAAACAAACCATCAAAACAAGACAAAGGCAAAAATAAGCAACAAAAAAGTGGGAGGCTTTTCCTTCTTAAGTTAAATCCTGGGACAAGTAACTTTGAACTTGTTTTTTACTAGAAGGGGTAAAAAAGTCTTACAACTTAGATTTTGTTTCCCACAGTCGCTCACATTTTTATCTATGGCTGGAGAAGCAAAATAGTTTATTTTATGGGACCTGTGATTTTTCCCTCCACCAAGTGACATGAGCCAGTGGCCGCCCATTGGGTTTCAGTAGAGAAACTCCTCTTAGCAGCCCTGGCTAGTTTCCTCCCTCCCCTGCTCTTTTTCTGTCTGCCCCTCACTTTGGCTCCCCAACTCCCCGCCCCACCCTTTCCAAAAGATTTATAGAGCCAAGTGGCTTGAGAACAAATGAGCAGACTTCAGGCTGATGTATTCTGCATACTAATGACAAGATACTGCTTCTGTACCTAGGGGCAAAGCCAGGTCAGGCCAGTTTAACCATAAACTTTATTTATGGGCTTATAACTTTGCAGCTGCGGTAGCTCTGCCCAATCTTCTGAGATCTGCCTCTCTCTATAGATTCATACATATTTTTAAAACAAATTTGGTGGGGGCTGGGGGAAGAGAGTGCTGGTAGCGCTTTCTTTATGATCTCCTGAGTAATTCTAGTAAGACGTTTCAGCCAAAGGAAAAAAAGGGGTCAGAGAAGGAAATAGTAATAGTAATGGTAGTAGTAGTAGTAGAAGTCATAGGGTAGTAGTAATTCTTCCTCGCAGGGAAAAATAAAGCAATAATAATAATAATACTTCCCCCTAAGGCAGATATTTATTCTATCTAGTACTTCTGAGTTTTCTACAAGTTAAGTTTTAGAACCACCAATCTTAAATCTTGAATCACAAAATGAGTTGCATGCTTCAAAATGGCTCAAGACCCTTCCTTCCTGCCCAGGATCTTCTACATTTGAGCATCTTTAATTTATCAGTGAACTGGTCTCTCCAGTCCAGATGGTGTGAAGCTCAGAGCTCAGCACCTGCTCACCTTGCCTCCTTCAATCCTCACGGTGCCCCTCCTCCATTCTGGTTGTATGTTATAACCCTGTTTGTGTAAGTCAGTGCAGCATGAGAAAGAGTCCATCTAGGATCGTAAGTTCAATGTAATGAAAATGGATCGATTTTGCTTGGCCTCTGTGTCATGGACTTAGCTCAAGGACAGAGATGGTGTAGATAGCTTCAGTCATTCAATAGAGATGTATTGGTCACCTGCTATGGGCCAAGCACTGTGTTTGGTGTCAGGGACACTGGAGTGGACAAGATACAATAATCTCCTGTCTGTAATGAGTTTGAAGGATGTAGGCAAGTCCATTCCCACTGCTGAGAATGCATTTTAGAGCATGCATTAGAATGCTTGTGGCACCTGGCCCATCATTAGTAAACCATGCCAGATCTTTTCCAAGGTGAACAGCATTGGATCCGTGATTGGAGATCAGCCTTAGTATCCTGGGAACTTGGGTCATAATCTCTGCCCATCCGTGGAATGGTTAATCCATTTTACCTTTCTGTACTTCAGCCTGCCCTTCAGAAAGGATCTAAGACATTAGTGGGTGAAGAGGGAAGAGTTTGTGAACACCTGTGACCTTTAACAAAAGCTTGAAAAAACAAGGTCACCACTATTGATTGCCACTTTTCTCTGTTTCACATGTGGGCTGGGCCACGACTGGGGTCAGAAATTGAATAAGGACATTCTTTGAAACTTGCTCAGAGCAAAATGTTCCCCTCTGGGAAAGGAGTCCAGCCAAGTGGTCATGAGATGCCAGAGTCGTCTTATCTGATTCTCAGGAACCTACTCTTTCTATTCTACGTGGATAGAGACAAAAGATTGGGGCACAAGAACTTTGGGGACATGACAATAGCAAGGGAACTGTAGGCTGGTGGATAGGCCTAATCTTGCCAGCTTGTGTGACCTTGGACAAATTGCCTTACCTCTCTGAGCCTCGATATGCAAATCTTTGAAATGGGTATAATAATAATTCATGTCCTAGGTGCCTTGCATGGTTGATATATTTGCGAGGGCTATATAAACCTACTACAAAAATGCTACGAATAATTAGTAAAGTGCTCCAAAAATGTTAGTTTTTTAAATGGCTGCTTGAACAGTGGAAATCAGATACTGATGAGGATTTGTTATATAAATGAAATACCTGAATAATTGAAGGGCTTGAATGCTCCACAGCTTTTTAATCACACTCAACCAATGCCGGAGTATATAAATCTATATAGTAATGATCATTTGTCTCACTGTGCTTTTGAATGGATTCATTGACTTTCCTTGTAGGGCAGGGGTATGTGAGTCCCCAGGAGAGCATAAGGTTCCTGTGGGTAGCAAGTAGATCCGTCCGTTTGCTGATGTCCCTGTAACACCTGCTGCAGAGGGCTGCGTTCTCAACTGAAGTCACTCCCCTGGCTGACCAACTGATTGACCGACAGACTAGGGCTAGGGATAGACATTCATAGACATGGAAAGATGTTTTCTAGTCTTGTAACATCTATGATACTCCTTTGACATTCCTGGAAGTGGCATCTATACATGCTGACTGAATGAAAGCCGGGAGCTGTACAGCATCTTGTGCTATTTGCTGGTGCTGGCTGCAGCTGGAAGGTATGATGTAGAGTAAGATTCTTCTTCCCCAGGACAGTTAGCATTGGTGTTGCTACTTCAAAACAAGATCTTGAGGAAGTCACTTTGCTATCTGATTTGGTAGTTTGCAGAACTCTAAAACTGAAATGCTAAAGGCTACCTTGCAGCTGTTGAGTGGATTGGTGTGTTCTATAAAGACCCTCGCACAGTGCCTGGAACATGATAGTGGTTAATAAATATTATTTTCCATACCGCTTTCGTACTGGTGCAGACACGACTCAAGACTACATTTGCTAACTAAACGAGTGCGTGGTGTTATCTGACAGTTTTCTTGGCAGGAAGGACCATCCTTCCCATCCATCTGCTGCTAGCCACATGGCCCATGCGTCTGTGCCGTTTGTCCCCAGTTCTGTTTCCACAGCTCCTGAAGATGTTACTTCTGCACTTCAGCAGACCCCAGAGTAACTGGTTTTTTGGTTTTTTTTCTCTCATACATAATTCTTTTCTTTTTTTTCGAGAAGGAGTCTCGCCCTGTCACCCAGGCTGGAGTACAGCAGCGCAATCTTAGCTCACCGCAACCTCCTCCTTCTGGATTCAGGCGATTCTCGTGCCTCAGCCTCCCAAGTAGCTGGGATTATAGGCGTGAGCCATTGTGCCTAGCCCCATAATTCATTTCTTATTTCATCTATCAAATATTTATTAAAAACCTCATATATTCCAGGTGCTATGATGGACATTGAGGTACTTCTAGGCCAATACCACTGAGCTTAGAACATAAACACAATGTAAAACAAATAAACAAACAAAAAAAGTCTACTTCTAAATTCAGCCAATGAAATCCGGATAATAAGAAAGGTTACTATGGATTCCCCACCCACTTCCTCAAAAGAAGAATTTTTAACCCATTGCTGAGGCTCAAGATGTTCTTATTCCTTTTTTAGAGAATGTTTTCTTTTCCAAAGCCTGTGAGGAGAAGGAGATTGTAGAAAACAGGATTACAGAAAAGATGCTCTGCAATTTAAACTCTCAATTTGGGAGTCATCAGGCTTTTTCTGTAAAGGCCCACGTAGATCGTAAGTTTCTTAGGCTTTGTGAATAACATGGTTTCTGTTGCAACTACTCAAGTCTGACATTATAGCATGAAGGCAACCACAGATAATATGTTAAAAAAAAAATAAGCATGACTGTTAAACAATAAAACTTTATTTACAAAATCAGGAAATCTACAAAATTCTGATTAAAAATACAAAAATGTAATAAGTAGAGAGATATTCCATGTTCATGGATTGGAAGACTTGATATTGTTTAGATGTCATTTCTTCCTAACTTGTTCTGTACACTCACCACAATCCCAGTCAAAATCCCAGGCAGCTATTTTATAGAGAATGACAAACTGATTCTAAGGCTTATTTGAAAGGGCCAAGGTAACATAATACTGAAGAAGAATAACAACATTGCAAGACTCACACTACCAGATATCTCACATTAAGGCTATACTAATCAAGACAGAGTGATATTGGCGAAAGAATAGACAA
The DNA here is from genome assembly GCF_003255815.1 of Theropithecus gelada. Classification (NCBI taxonomy): domain Eukaryota; kingdom Metazoa; phylum Chordata; class Mammalia; order Primates; family Cercopithecidae; genus Theropithecus; species Theropithecus gelada. The sequence goes on along the minus strand of NC_037684.1, from coordinate 45,646,182 downwards.
ATAGATCAATGGAACAGAATAGAAAGCCCAGAAAAAGACCCACACAAATACAGTCAGTTGATCACTGACAGCACAGGCAATTCGATGGAGAAAGGATAATCTTTTCAACATATGATGCTGCAGCAATTAGATATCCATATGAAAAAAAAAACAAACTAGACACAGATCTTACACTTTATACAAAAACGAACTAAAAATGGACATGAGCCTAAACATAAAATGAAAAACTGTAATATTTCTTGAAGGAAATGTAACAGAAAATCTGCATAACCTTGGGTTTGTGACAAGTTCTTAGATATAACATCAATAGCACAGTTGATGAAAGAAAAAATTGATGTCAGACTTTATTAAAATGGAAAACTCCTGCTATGCAAAGACAACTACATAAAAATGAAAAGACAAGCCACAGACTGGGAGAAAATGTTCACAAAACACATATCCAAAAAAGACATGTATCCAAAATACACAATCCACAAACAACTCAATTTAAAAATGGGTAAAAATTATGAACAAACCCTCACTAAAGAAGATACGTAGATGGCAAACAGCATATGAAAAGATGATCAATATCATTTGTCATTAGGGAATTGCAAATTAAAACAGTGAAATACCTGTTAAAATGACTAAAATTCAAAAACTAACAATACCAGCTTTTGTTAAGAATACAGAGCAACAGGGACTCTCATTCATTGCTGGTGGAAATGCAAAATGGTACAACCACTTTGGAAGACAATTTGACAGTATCTTATAAAACCGGTCTTGCCCTACAATCAAGCAATCACACTCCTAGGTATTTGCCCAACTGGTTTGAAACATATGTCCACTCAAAAATCTGCATGTGAACTGAGCACGGTGGCTCATGCCTGTGATCCCAGCAATTTGGGAGGCTGAGGCGGGTGGATCGCTTGAGGTCAGGAATTCAAGACTAGCCTGGCCAACATGAGGAAAGCCTGTCTCTACTAAAAATGTAAAAAAAATTAGCTGGGCATGGTGGCACATGCCTGTAATCCCAGATACTCGGGAGGCTGAGGCATGAGAATCACTTGAACCCCGGAAGCGGATATTTCAGTGAGCCAGAATCTTGCCACTGCACTCCAATCTTGGTGACAGAGTGGAAATCTGTCTCAAAAACAAACAAACTGCATCTGAATAGCACTTTTATTCATAATTGTCAAAAACTGGAAGCAACCAAGACATCCTTCAATAGGTGCATGACTAAATAAACTGTGGTACATTTATACAATAGAATATTATTCAGCAATGAAAGAAATGAGGCATCAAGACATTGAAAGACATAGACTGATCTTAAATGTATATTGCTAAGTGAAAGAAGTTAAGTCTGAGAAAGCTACATGGGGTAAGATTCCAATTATATGACACACTGGAAAAGGCAAAATATAGGTCTTGTTCCTCTGTCAGTTAAGAGAACCTAGAGTTGGTAAAGAGATTGGTGGTTGCCAGGGGTTCAGAGAAGAGAGAAGGATGAATAGGTGAAACACAGGGACTTCTTTAGGGCAGTGAAATGGTTCTGCATAATATTGTAATGGTGAGTATAAGATATTAGGCATTCATTAGAACCCGTAGAACTTTACAGCAGAAAAGTGCACCTTAATTTATGCAACGTTTTTAAAAAATTTTTTAAGAGTTTGAGGGATCTCAGGGTGGAATGCAGATGTGACAGAAGGATGTAGAATTCTTACAAATATATGAAAGAACATCAGTGAATGAGGTCAGGGAATAAGGTACTGACCTAAGTAACTTTGAAAATGAGTGAAGTCTGTAAGACTGAAAGAAAAAGGAGCTGTAGGCCAGGCACGGTGGCTCACGCCTGTAATCCCAACACTTTGGGAGGCCAAGGCGGGCGGATCACTTGAGGTCAGGAGTTTGAGACCAGCCTGGCTAACATGGTGAAACCCTGTCTCTAATAAAAATACAAAAATTAGCCAAGCATGGTGGCTCACACCTGTAATCCCAGCTAGTCGGGAGGCTGAGGCAGGAGAATCGCTTGAACCTGGGAGGTGGAAGTTGCAGTGAGTTGAGATCATGCCACTGCACTCCAGCCTGGGTGACAGAGTGAGACTCCATCAAAAATAATAATAATTATTATATTACTAGAGAAAAAGGAGCTGTATACAAGCGCTGTATTGGCATTTCTACCCACCCCCACCAACACACTCTTTTGTGGAGAAGATATGGGTTAGCAATTCTGAAACCATTATACATAAAGGCTGGAATTAGACAGTTCAATAAATGGATCAAAGATTGTGGGAGCCAGGTTTTTCATTGCTAGAATGGGAGCTCACAGATAAGCAACGGGAGGAGATGGAAATGATCCATGTGCTAATGGATTCGAGTTGGAAACATAAGTACAAACCCAGATTTAGCTTAACATAGAAACAGATGATTACATGTAGAAATATTCATTGATATGTGTATATATACAGTTTAGCACATGCATATATGTTTCCTTGCTCTGTCAGTTGGAAGAACCTAGAAGCACTAACATTCTAGTAACAATGAGCACACCTAGTGCCTGGTCTTAGTTCCTAAAACCATTTGCCTATAGAAAGAACCAGGGCTCCTTGTCGATATAGCTGACTCTACTGGAGCAGGAAATGCACAAAATGAGCCAGGAGCCTCTTGTAGTGGCAGGAAGTAAGAAAACGCTCAAAACGCAAAACTAAAACAAAGTGAAATTCAAAAAAAGCAAAACGATAAAACCCCCACATGCCGGGCACAGTGGCTCATGCCTGTAATACCAGCATTTTGGGAGGCCAAGGCGGGAGGATCACGAGGTCAGGAGATCGAGACCATCCTGGCTAACACGGTGAAACTCCATCTCTACTAAAAATACAAAAAAAGTTAGCCAGACATGGTGGTGGGCACCTGTAGTCCCAGTTAGAGGCTGAGGCAGGAGAATGGCATAAACCCAGCAGGCAGAGCTTGCAGTGAGCTAAGATCACGCCACTGCACTCCAGCCTTGGTGACAGAGCAAGACTCTGTCTCAAAAATAAATAAATAAATAAATAAATAAATAAAGTAATATTCCATATAACGCCCAAAATATAAAGTAAATACCCATGATTCATAATGATAAAGGTAAATGACTGGGTAAACAAATGGAAGAGACCACACACATCTGTGCAGAAGGATTCCAAATAATTTATGTAGCTACTCCACCCCTGAGAAGGAGGAGCATAATTCCCCCCTCCTCAAATGTGGGCTTCACATAGTGACTTTCTTCCAAACACTAGAGTATGGAAAGGGAGAAACAGAAAGTACGAGAAACCCAGCAAACCCTACCTGAGCCAGGTTAATATTGATATCAATAAATTTCATTGATAGCAGGGACTTTTTTTTTAATGTCAACAAAAGACTTTCACATAGACACGTAAACAAGCACTTTTTTTTTTCTTTTTCTTTTTCTTTTTTTTTTTTCTTTTTTTTGAGATGGAGTCTTGCTCTATCACCAGACTGGAGTGCTGTGGCACAATCTCAGCTCACTGCAACATCCACCTCCCAGGTTCAAGCGATTCTCATGCCTAAGCCTCGCAAGTAGCTGGGATTACAGGTGCACACAACCACACTCGGCTAATTTTTGTATTTTTAGTAGAAATGGGGTTTTGCCATGTTGGCCAGGCTGCTCTCGAATTCCTGAACTCAGGTGATTCAACTGCCTCGGCTTCTCAAAGTGATGGGATTACAGGCGTGAGTCACCACACCTGGCCAATAGCATGGACTCTTGATGTGATGAGAGTGGCACTTTCCATCTGTCGTCTTCCTCCCCAAAGCTCATTATCCCAGTCTAATAAAAAAAAAAAAAAAAGAAAAAAAAAAAGGAAGACAAGTCTCAACTGAGGAACCTTTAACAAAATATCCCACCAGTATCCCTCAAAACTGTCAAAGTCGTCAAAAACAAAGAAAGTCACTCTGAGAAGTTATCACAACCAAGAGGAGGCTAAGGACTCATGATGACTAAATGTAGTGTGGTATCCAGGGTGAGGCCTTGGAATACAAAAAGGATATTAGGGCATAATTGAGGAGATTTGAATAACATGTGGTCTTTAGTTAACAATAATTGATCAATATTTGTTCCTTCATCATGACAAGTGGGCCACCATAATGCAAGATGTTAATAAAGAAAAAAGGGTGTGGTGTGTGCAGAAAAATTCTGTATTCTAAATAATTTTGAAAACCTGAAACTGTTCTAAAATTAAAATTGTAATTTAAAAAAATGCAATAGGCTGAATTTGGCTCCTGGCTACAGTTTGCTGACTTTACCTGAGATCAATGTTTTCAAACCTGGCTGCTCATTTTACAAGCTTTATTTTAGTTTAGTTTAGTTTAGTTTAGTTTAGACGGAGTCTCGCTCTGTCACCAGGCTGGAGTGCAGTGGCATGATCTCGGCTCACCACAACCTCAGACTTCCTGGTTCAAGTGATACTCCTGCCTCAGCCTCCTGAGCAGCTGGGATTACAGGCATGCTCCACCACATCCAGCTAATTTTTGGATTTTTATTAGAGACGGGATTTCACCATGTTGGCCAGGATAGTCTCTATCTCCTGACCTCATGATCTGCCCGCCTCAACCTCCCAAAGTGCTGGGATTACAGGTGTGAGCCACCGTGCCCAGCCACAAGCTTTATTTTTAAAATAGGTAGTTTACATGTTTGAGAATAAAGACATTATGAAAGTCTTTTTTTTTTTTTTTTTTTGAGATAGGGTCTTGCTCTGCCACCCAGGCTGGAGTGCAGAAGCATGGTCACAACTCACTGAAGCTTCAACTTCCCTGCATTCAGTTGATCCTCCTACCTTAGCCTCCTGAGTCGCTGGGACTACAGATACACGCCACTGTGACTGGCTGATTTTTTTTTTTTTTTTTTTTTTTTTTTGGTCTTTCTGTGGAGGCAGGGTTTTGCCATGTTGCCCAGGTTGGTCTCAAACTCCTAAGCTCAAGCAATTTACCTGCCTCAGCCTCACTAAGAGCTGGGATCGTAGGCATGAACCACCACACCTGGCCCTATGAAAAGTCTTAATCTTACCCATTTGGAAAGTATTCTGTCACTCCTTGTTCCCTGTTGTCACTACTTGTATTATTTTCTTTTGTATTCATCCAGTGCTTATTTATTCAGCTCCAAGCAATAATGAAGTGTATTTTTTATTTTCTCCCTTTTTCTACATAAACAATAGTACCCTATAAATACTGTTCTGCCTCTTGCTTTTTTTTTTGTATATATTCTGGAGATTTTTCAATATTAGTGCAGAAAAAATCTTTCTCATTCTTTTTAACCGTTGCATAGTATTCTAAGTTACGAGTTTATTTAGCCAGGCTCCTATAAGGGTTGCCTCTAATCTTTGTTATTACAAATTATTCAGTAGTGGACAATCTTACATGTCTGGAGTTAAAAGCTTGAGGAGGTCTGACTTTGATGCCTGCACTCCACTTCAAGTGAATTAAATCAGAAATTCTTAGGGTGGGTCCTAGGCATCCTTATTTTATTTATGTATTTGTTTTTAGATGATGTCTCTCTCTGTCGCCCAGGCTGGAGTGTAGTGGTGCGATCTCAGCTCACTGCAACTTCCATTTCCCGGGTTCAAGCGATTCTCCTGCCTCAGCCTCCCAAGTAGCTGGAATTTCAGCTGCCCACCACCACACTCGGCTACTTTTTGTATTTTTAGTAGAGACGGGGTTTCACCATGTTGGCCAGGCTAATCTCGAACTCCTGACCTCAGGTGATCCACCCACCTAGGCCTCTCAAAGTGTTGGGATTACAGGCGTGAGCCACCGCACCTAGTTGGCATCCTTATTTTAAAAAAAGTCCTCCAGTGAATCCTAACATGAATCCCAGACTGAGCAGCACTGCTACAGAACAAACACATCCCAGAAGGTTAGAGGAGAATGGTTCTCAAGGCAGGTGACACATCAGAATCACTGCAGTGCTAGATAAAAATCTATACAAATATCCATGTACAAGGCTCACCTCAGAAAAACTGGATCATAATCAATGGGAGGAATACCCAGTGTATTATTTTTTAAAGCTTCCTATGTGTTTCTAATGCACAATTAGGGTTAAGAACCATCAATCTAGGGCAAAAGGGCACCTTGTTAGAGGGAGAACTGGAGAATTGCCTTTTCTTCCCCTGGATCTTCCAGTCCACTCTCTGTTTCTCTATCCCCTTCCTACACCTGCCTTGGAATGTCGCTAGGAAGTAGACCTAGGACAGGATGAACGGCAAGTCAGGGTGAGTGCCCACAATGCAAGAGTGGGGTGGTGGGCTTGTGTCAGCCCACGGGCAGCATGAACATGAAGGGAATGTCTGCCATCAGAGGGTGCGCATCACTGCCCATCCGTGAGCTCCGGATTAATATTTTGCCAGCCCTTGATGGACTTTTGTTTCCTTCCGGCAACCTCTCTTTGCCGTCGTCAGAGCTGTGGTGAGTTCTGAGGAT